>NC_056465.1:33714263-34014263 GCF_008729295.1 Plectropomus leopardus
AGGGGAGATGAATAAATGAATAAATAAATAGATAAACATATATAGAAATAAAAAGATAAATAAATAAATAAAAAACTATATAGAAGGAACAAATAAATAGGTGGGTAAAAAGAAAAAAGGGGGTGGTAAGTTACAAAAAAAGGATAATAAAGTGTAAGAGTGACTTTATATTTATGTCTAACAATGTAAAATAAAAAAAGCCAACACCATTTTGGCTACGTTTGCCATCATCAGGGTGTCTGCAGGGCCTAAAATGTCATAAATTAAATTTTATAAATATAAGGCTTTAAAGTAATTAAATTGTCTTAAATTTGAATTTGAAGGATTTATTTTATTTATCCATCTCTTTATTTATTTTATTTAATTTTTTAAAAAAATGATTTCTAGCTCTTTTGCATGAAAGTCCACATTTCTGATGTCACAAATCTGTCAGACTACCACTAAACTTAATACTGACTTTTTACTTTATAATTGCACTTACCTGTTGGTGAAATGTAGATTAACATAACTCACACTAATATCCATATTCCTACATGAAGCTTAACTCGGCACAGAGCCACACAAACTGTACACTGATTACTTACCTAAAAAAAAAAAAAAAGATCTTAAAAAGATTGAGTTCAGGTGCATGATACCTGCAGACCCCCGTCTTTGCACAAAATGTTGCCTCCTTTGTGACGCCCCATATAGATGATCTTGGTAAATGGACCACTCAAAGCGCTTTAACACGTCACATTCACCGATTCACACACACATTCACACACTGGTGACTAAGGCTACCGTACATGGTGCCATCTGCTACTCACTAACTACTCACACACACACACACACACGCACACACGCTCCGATGTGCAGCATCAGGAGCAGTTTGGGGTTCAGTCTCTTGCCCAAGGATACTTCGACATGTTGCTGGAGGAGCGAGGGGTCAAACCGCTGACCTTTAGTTTAGAAGACGACCCGCTATACCTCTGAGCCACAGCCGCTATGACGTCACATGCACACACGAAAATCTGAAAATCATCCTATAGGGATGTTTTTTTGTGACCTAAAAGGTACTTTTCGTGTAGACAAAAGCCCAAAAGGCAGAGACAAAGCAAACAATGAAGCAAATAAAAACATTAGAAAAAAAAAAACAAACACTTTTGTAATCCACTGCTGTCATCCTTTCAAGAACAAAGCTTAGTGCTTCAATTTAGCAATCATTTCTATAAAGCCTTTTTACAGCTGCCGGTTTTATAATCTCTCAAATGGCGCTGTCTAAAGATTTCAGAGGGATTATGTGTGTTGTTTTTGTCCCAGACTTGTGTTGGTGAGTCCAGAGAGTTTAAAAGCTCTTTTCTGTGCACCCCCCCACCCAGGCTGTACTTGGAGCAGAGTGACTTCCACGAGCGTTTTTCTGGAGGCGACTTCATCGTGGACCGCTCATCTCAGTCTGTCACCTGCCAAACCTTTGAGCTCACGCTGCGCTCCTGCCTCTACCCCCACATCGAGCGGAGGTACATCGAGTGCTGCGGGAACCTCATGAAGACTCTGAAAAAAGACTACAGGTAAACATCACCCTTATATCAGCGAGAGCTTGTTTTTTAATTATTTAATGTAATTATTTATTTATTTTGTCCGAGCATATTAATCATTTGAGCTCCTCGATGTCTCCGCAGGCTGCTGGAATACCTCCAAGCTATGAGGAACTACTTTCTGCTGGAAGCTGGAGACACCATGTACGACTTTTACACGGCCATCTTTGACAAAGTGCAGGAGAAGGAGAGCTGGCAGCAGCTGTCTTTTCTCAACGTGCAGCTGCAGGAGGCGGTGGGACAGCGCTACCCTGAGGACAGCAGCAGGTACTACATCCCCATTCATCAGTCACCAATCAGATCTAAGTTGTGCTCTGATGATAAGAAAGTGCGTTTATTTTATTTGATCTAAAAGTCAATATTTTTTCATCACTTCATATTTTAAAGGTTGTCGATCTTCTTGGAGGCCATCGACCCAGCCAGGAAAAAACATCCTGTGAATAATCTTGAAGTGCTCACCCTGAGTTACAAGGTAAGAAGGCTGTACATTTTGTTTATGCTTTTTCAAAGTGGCATGTTGATGTTTACTTATTTTACTGTCCACTGTGAGGATAAAAAAAAATGATGTTAGTGTCATAAATAAATAATACATATGTAAATAAATAAAATAATTTAATAAGCGCAGATATAACAAAGTGCATTAAAAAAACAAAAGCAGAAATACAAATAAACAGAAATGTACAGAAATAAATGTATGGTATTTATTTATCTTTGCCTGCTTTAATTATCAGATATTATCAATTGGTTTTTGCATTTATATAAAAATCCCCCTAATTAGTGTAGCATTTATTACTTCATTTCTTATGTATTTATTTCAGTATTTATTTCTTCTTTCATTTATTTGTTTTTCTCAGAATTTATTGAGACCCGCATGTTATTTATTCTTTTATTAGTTTATTTCTCCCTTAATTTATTTCTGTGTTTATTTGTACATTTATTTACTTATTTTACTCACAGCTATGAAGGATGAAAAATGACATAAGCATTATAAAATAAATAAATATATATGCAAATAAAGAAACAAATTCAAAAGAAAAACAGAAATAAATGTAAAAAAAGAGAAATAAATTTAAGATATTTATTTATGTATGCCTTGTTTGATTATCTTTCTTTCTTTCTTTCTTTATCCATTTATCTAGAAATTGTGTATTTATTTATGTATTTATTTAAGCATTTATTCAGTCTTTTATTTATTTTTCTGTGTATTTTTTTAGATCTTTATTTATGTAAACATTTATTGATTGATTGATACTCCACAGGTTCCCTGGCCTGTCGACATTGTGATCAGCTCCGAGTGTCAGAAGATCTACAATCAAGTGTTTCTCCTGCTGCTGCAGATCAAATGGGCCAAATACAGTTTGGACACAGTTCGGTTCAGCGGTATGACTTACTGTTGCACTTTTTAATCAGCATAATGAGCTGAATTCTTCAAAATAAATTGTTAATATGTGAAAATAACTCGATCATGCCTGAATATGCTCAGGATACGGAGCATCCTGCCAGTAAACATGTTTGTTTCTGACAGATTTCACAGACATCACAAAGAAACTGGAAGGAGCTCTGGCTGAGGAAGTAAAAGTCAAGGAGCCTATAAATCAGCAGATTCACCGGATGTGTCTGCTGAGGGTCAAACTGATGCACTTTGTCAACAGCCTCCACAACTACATTATGACCAGAGTGAGTCACGGCGCAGACCTTTTTCACATTAAGCTTAATAGACTCCAGAAGTGTCACTAATGACATTTAAAATCGTCAAAACCAGATACCAAAGCAGCTAAATGGAATTTCAATGATCAATGATTTTATTATTTACACACATGCTTTTCCTGTGAAAGGTCAAAATGTCTTCCACGGAAAAGCACGCATGTTTGTATTTCTCCTTTTATTTTTTCAAGAGAACATACAGAAATAAACGGGTAAATAATTCTCATTTCTCCATTTGAGTTCCTCCAGTCTAACCAGACACATCAGTTCAACTTAATTTTGGCTGAAAAAAAAAAGTTTCCAGGATGTCATGAATTTTAGTCAAAAAAGGAACCAAAGAGGGACACTTCCAAAGATGTGGAAGTGATTTGCGTCTCTTCCAACTAAATTCTCTCCAGGATGGCGAGCTCGTTTTCCATTGTTGTCTAAATATTTCTTCCCATTCCTCGTGTGTGATCATCAGATCACCCTCTCGTACTCATTTTGTTTTTACTTTAAGTGTATTTTCATTATTATGTTGTTGAAGGTCCAGGTATAATTTTAAAATAACCTTTTTATAGGGTTTGCTCTCATACGCTCCAATAAATATTTGGATCAGTTTGTTTACTATAGTCGCGTTTTTCTTGCATATAAGTATTTTCAAATAGAAAAACAAGATTATATATAACCAGTATAGTATCATTGTTAAAAGACCATATACATGGGGTTTTAGATGTTTTCAACCGTTATTTCCACATTTGTTTTATAACTTTATATTTTTAACCGACCAGTTTTCAAAGTTGTATTCGGCAGTTACGGTTCGCTGCAGATACGAGATTTGAAAAGTCACATGGGTACATTGCAGCAGGAAAATACACAGATTTGATTAAAACCACTTGTATGGTCCTTTAAATTGAAATCCGAAAATCTGAATACAATCTGAATTTTGTCTACATCGTCTCCTGTCAGATTCTGCACAGCACGGGACTGGAGTTTCAGCACCAGGTACAGGAAGCAAAAGACCTGGACCAGCTGATCAAGATCCACTACAGATATCTGGCTACTATTCATGACCGATGTCTACTGAGGGAGAAGGTAAACAACACTGACAGGAGAGAAAAGGTTTAGGTTTTGCATCCTCTGATCATTCTCCAGAAAAAAGCGATAAGAATCATTCATAAGGTTGGATATCTAGATCACACTAACACATTATTTATAAAGTCAAAATTAATAAAAATTCATGATATTGTGGAACTATAAACAGCACAAATAATAATTTATAACATTAATAACTACCATTCAAAGGTTTTCTGTGATCGAGATGGAGGTTATATTCTGAGGGGAAATTCTTTGTTTTCCCATTTTTAATTTTTTTTAAATAATAAAGTTGGACAAGCATGTGCAGCACAATATCTTGGAAAAGTCTTTGAGTAATTCATGGTTTAAAATTTGGCCCGTATAAAATGCTGGATTCAAAACTCAGTTCCAGGAAAATATCCACGGGCGGTAAGAAACAATGAGCAAAATAGATAAATAAAATAAATAAATGAATAAATAAAACATAAAGAATTGGTAGAATAATAATATTAATAGAGTACAGATAGAAATTAGATAAAAATGTGGATGACTTAAAATTGCAGTGTTCATATGCATATTCCTAAAATAAATAGTAGATAAAAGCATACTAAATAAATGGTATCCAGCTCATTCACTTTTGCTCACATTCTGTGTTTTCACATTCATACAATTCTTCACTCTTAGGAGACTGAGGGGAAACTCTAACTTTAAATTCACAGGCTGCACACAACAAAGAAAGGTGTTTGTATTTAATCTGTGGTGGAATATTATGGAATAGATTAAAGACTGAGTTAAAGCATGTTCAAGCATGAAACAATTTAAAAAAACATATAAAGATATGATTTTTTTGTAGATAAATGGGCAAAACAGGGGGTTGACATTTTATTTTTTTTTCTATCTTCTGCACTTTTTTTTTTCCTTTTCTAAATAACGATGTAAATATGTTGCACATAGAATATTGTATAGGAATTTCTGTTTTGTATAAAATGGAAGTGACGCGTTTTATTTTTCATTAACTGATGGAGAAGGGGTGGGATTTAATAAGTCTTTACTTCCTCACACTCCTTTTCAGATGTTTGTGTATATACAAAAAAACATATCCTTTTTTTTTTCATTCTATAATATGTTTTAACATAGACGAAATAAAGTCCAAATCAGGATCTGGTTGAGGGCACTTTTTTTAATGCTAAACAACACTTCAGTGTCAGCAGTTTTTTCGTAGCTGAAGCGGCTCTGAAACCTCACTGTAACACATCACACCCCTGTGAAATCTTTTTTATCATATAATCTTGTTATCTTGTTGAGTCATTGTATTAAACGTTCAGACTGATGCAGCAGGCAGGGCGAGTTTTTCCTACATGCATTTACAACACTAATCGTGCTCACTTTTTTTGTTCGATGCTGTTGTGTTTTCTCAGGTCAGTTTTGTGAAGGAAGCAATAATGAAGGTTCTCAATCTGGTCCTCATCTTCTCTGACCGCTGGCAAGCTGGATTCGGAGCCTGGAAGTAAGAGCTTTTTACGCAGCCTCTCTGGGTCACATGGCAGAGAAAAAAATTGATTTATAAAAACTTGATGTGTAAATCTGTGTAAATGGATGTGTAAATCTGTGCACGCTGGTTTGTATCCGGTTTTATATTGCAATGCAAACTTGAATGACACAGTGACTAGATTTGCAAAATCGTTAACACTTTCCTTCATCAATTATGGGTAAAATTTACAGTGGATTAAGTGATATTTGATAAAGCATAGAATTGATAGATTAATTATTATCATCCTTAGTAGCAACCCGTTTTACAAAATATAGGCAATAATCATTCTGTTTGTTGGTGTAGGATTTATGGCTGCGACATGTTCCTATTTCACCTGATGTGAGTTTTTTAGGTTTTTAGGGTGTTGGAAATACCATAGTTGGAATTATTTAGGTTTTTTTTTATTCATAGAGCAAATAGTAAACACAAAAACCATAGTTTATGTGAGGGAATGGAAAAAAGTTTCATTCCAAGAGATCCAGTGAGATCTGTGATCACATAACGGAAACGGTTCAAAAAGAAGTTTATCTTTATAAAAAAATACCCAAACATGCATATTTGTGTTTATAGAGATCCCAAAATCACCGGATAAAATTGGTTTAGATGGCAGTGACTATTTTAAGATTGGCTGTGTTTTTCATGGACAAACCCAGCTAGCGGGAACATTCCCACAACATTGGCTAAAGTTACCTTCAAGCTGCAATATAGTTTATAAAAACATTTTAATCTAATGTTCAAAGAATGTTTTAAGGATGTTATCATTTCAAATAGTATCTCCTATAAGGTTCAATGCTGAAAGATGTGATGTTTTAACTTCAGCATTTTGAGAACGCTTTGTTGATGTTGAGCGGTGACAGATCATTGAATGTTCCCACAATGTTACATGAGAACAAAGGAAGAACATTTTAAAAGCAACATTCAGAAAATGTTATTGGGGCCTGAGATTACAGAACATTTTTAATGAAAATGTAATGTAATATGTTAACAATGAAAAAAATTTTGTTTTTTTTTTTTTTAATGTTTTTAGAGAATGTTGCCCTAACTTTAAGATGAACGTTCTGGGAACGAAAAGAAAACTTGCTTTAGAAAACATTACTAAAACATTAAAATGTGCCATTCTCAGAATGTTTTCAGAACCAAAAATTACTAGCTGGGAATGTCTGCTACCCAATCAAAGGGTACCATGACACACAGATTGAGAATCAAGGGCATAGTTTTCAAATGCGTTTGCACAGATTTACACATTAAGTTTTTTTCCAACCACGTGACCCCATAAGGACTCTGTAAATTTCATATAAACTTAAAGAAATGTGTGTTTTGTATCTGTAAAGTAACAATATCAGTGCACACATATAGTGTTTGAAGTCATGTTTTGTGGTGAATTTGTTTCATTTCACCACACATTTCATTTTTCCTATTTTTTTTTTTATGCGGACAACACATTAATTAACATTTCTGTAGATGTGCCACTTTTAGCCTCAACTGTAGTCCTTCAGCAAGATGTTTTGAATTTTATAAAATGATAAAATTCACATAACAACGGCAGCAGGAGGCCATAAAGACAGTAACAACAAAGAGGAACTCCTAAGACAGACGGTTAAAAGATTCACATACATGTTTACATTCTTATGTATTTTTAATACTTATACTATTATTATTATTTGCACTGATGTAGCTTTTTGGACAAGCCTGTTTGTATCTAAATATTGTGTGATCTGTCTCTTCCAGGATTGAGTCCATTGATAAAATGGAATCAGATTTCAAAAACTGTCACATGTTCCTCGTGACGATACTCAAACAAGGCTGTATGTCGCGGCTCCTTCCCTCATTGTGAGTGAAAACAGTGATCCAGGCCTCGAAATTTATAATAAACTACGTCATATTGATATTCTGCCAGTACATTCATGATAGACCTTATGCAAAGATCGCAATAATGAACAAGAAGTAATCTGGTGTTTTTCCTCCTGTACAGTGGAGTCTCTGGCCCTCTCTCTGATGGCAGGATTCGAGCAGTGCTGAGGATCTGTGCATGTGTCTTTTTTGATGTGATGGACTGAACTCCACTGTTTGCTTCTGTGTCTCGTTGCTGTCTGCTCTCTGACTGCTGTCGTTGTTCACGATGATGTGCAACATATGATGTCATTATCTGTTCCGACTGTCAGAGATGGACTCGGACTGCGCTATGTTGGGGGATCATTTGTGTCTTTTTTAGACCCATAATCCTCAAACTTCTTGTGAACAGTTGCTTCTATATTTAAAAATGTGTAACTTTTGTACATTTTTTAAGGCACTGTTGTATTGATTGTAAATAATGTGTACATATGAAACACAATGACTATTGCACAATGTTGTAGGTATGTACCAAGATGTTATTCACCATAATATAACACTGCTTTATAATAAAAGATTGTAGCGCTGACGATGTAATCAGTTAATTTGATGATTTTTTTTTGCAACAAAAACTAAAAGGTGGCAAGAAAAATTATGGTTATTTAAAAAGTATCCAAACAATGGGGAAAATGTCCAGAAAGCTATATTGATTATAATTTCATATTTGAAATTATGTGACTAAACAAATACGATAGTGTATATATATATGTGTGTGTGTGTGTGTGTGTGTGTGTATATATATATATATGTATGTGTGTGTGTATATATATATATGTATATTTTTTAAACAATCAGGTTTTTGTTTTGTTTTTGGTTTTTGTAACTTTTTTTTTGCTCATTTTTGGGGTTTGTCTATTAAGTTACTTTTGTGCCTTCCTCCCATGTTTTTTTATTTATTTATTTATTTTTAATAAAACCAGTTTGCTCAGGTTTAAAGGGTTGATATAATTGTAAAGAAAGTCGGGTCCGTGTCCCATGCGTGTATGGGGTGTTGAGCGGGTTGAGCGGGTAGTGCGTGTATGGGGTGTTGAACGGGTCGTGTGTGTGGGCACCAATCACCCTCCGTACCCTCGGGGCAGACTGCATTCCTTTGACTCGAGCTCTCCTCCGCGGTGTCCCTCCCTGGTGGAGGCGGACAGCACCGCAGCCCCGAGCCGAGTTTCCTGTTGAGTTTCCCTGTTTGAGGGACAGGAACTCCCTGCTCGGCTTCCCTCCCCCGCCCATGATAATAACACCGACCGAGGAAAGATTCCTCCGGCCGACGACCGACAAAACAAATAACTTGGATTGAGTCGTCAGAGGGATTTCGACTAAATGGCGCTGTAGTTTCGTAAGAAAAAAAAACGGACAACTTTTTCCTCGTTAACCAACAACTCCGGGTGAGTAGAAATGATTGATTGCGAAGTTCAGTGTGTGTGAAGTTAACACGGAGGAGAAAAAGTTAAGCTTCACTGCTCGCGTGTCGCCATTTCTTAACGTTTTCTCGTTAAGTTTGACCGTTAAAAGCCGTTTTTAACAGTTATGAGCGCGAGGACGTTAACAGCTTGTTGCTCAGTTAAGCCATTTTCCTGCTCACAGGCCCGAGCTGCGGCTAATCTCAGGCCACGGCAACGAGCAGGGATACACTGCCATTACACCCACTTACATGTCGGTGAGCAGCGCTTTTTAAACACCAAAAAGACTCACTTTTATCAGAGTTTTATCGCTCTCAACTTTATTGTTTTTAGAAGATTGTATCACTAGTTGTGAGTAGGAGTTCGGAGTTTTTGTGTCCATCAGGTGTGATAGCCGCAGTGTGATAGACGTTGATGCAGTAAAAGTCACATTTTTACACTTTTAATAAAGATAACTGACTGCCAGTGTGTGTATAGTGTGGAATTAAGTCGTTATTTTGGGGGGAATTTCTTTTCTTTTGTTCCTTTGGGAATTACTGTAATAGGATAGTTGCGTTCAGGAACCAGACTGTACTTCCCACACCCTCTTAATGATGCGTTCACTGACCAGCCGCTCAATCCTAAAAACTAATTTTAGGGTCCAAAGATTATCAACCTGGTCGATTACTGGGACCGATATTTGGCATTTTGATGATTATCTGTAGCGGTATTTTACATAATGATTGACGATAAAAATGATTTAATAAGAGCAAAGAAAGCATCATCATGGGATGAACTTTTACTTTGTAAAACCTTAGGGAGCTATTTTTGTTTATTTATTATTTAAATTTTCACTAGACTTTATTAAAAAAGTTGCTGAGAATTTGTTTACGACGTTGAACGTTTCAGTTTTGATTAAACATTTGCTAAAGGGATTTAAACAAAGTTGTGTGTTGGAGTTTGTTATATTACAAGTTATAAATATTTACAGAAAGATTTTCATTTTTATTGTATATGCATTTTGCTTCCAAATATCGGTTATTGCACTCATTACCTACTTATGATCCGTATCGATATCGACCCTGAAAAAACAATATCAGTCAACCCCTAATTATTTTTTTTACAACCAATTAAACTGGAGATAATTCATTCACGTAATCGATTAATAGCGTGACCTTATAAACATTAACAAAAGCTGTTTAAGATGCCCATTGTAATTTGGTAGATCCCAAAGTGAAGTCCTTAACCCTTAAAGCCCGCTGTAATATTATTCATACTCTCACTGCTCTGTGCACAAAATGCGCTTCTTAAAATCAGGCTATAAAAATATTATACATTAATATAATTTTCTACTTTTATTGAGTTATTTTTTGATCATCATCAGTCCTAATCATAAATAACAAATATTCATAAATTTTCTGAATTTTAACCCTTTACATACCTTTTTATTTTTGTCATAATGGTGCTATGTCTTTAGATAAAGACAGACAAACAAAATTGAATTATTTTCAATATACTACATGCAGAGCAGATTTTTGTGGTTATCACATCCTGAGATGTGTTACTGATTTTCTGCAGCATTGATTGTGATAGTGCTCCCAGTGGAAATAACATGTATTTTCTCCATATGCCAAATGTGGTAAAAAAAAAAGAACTAATACAGTGCATGTTTTTATGCTTTGATGACTGTGGGATCAAAAATTGCGGTTTGAATGGGTTTCAATGGCACATTTTCTTGCACTTCTATTATGAATGTAACAACTTTGTTGCCACGGTGTATGTTAGACTCATTGAATGAGCTGAGCTGGAAATTCCAGGATTACACAAAAATACACAACACTGGCAAAATGTATGTCTTATGTGTGAACACAGCCAAAATTATCAAAAAAATGAAGATTGAAAAGTCTGTAAATTGCCAAACAGTCCCTAAGAGTTAATTTTGTCTGGCAACTGCTGCATCCACTGTCAGTCAAACCTGGAAACGTGTGGTCTATGAATCAGATGAGGACTCTTTCACTTTATTGATCACTGCACTGCTTCAGTAGACTCAAAGTCAGCGGAGGACACAAGGGAAGGAAGGAAGGAGGGAGGATGATGAGGCGTGGTGATACTGTAGGTTTAACCGCATCAGCTGGTATTTTGGTGAAAGTGGTGCAGTTTTTTTTCTACCTGTGGTTGAATTTCTACTTCAAAGATGCTGCAAAGCCAATTTGTAGCAACACACATCAACAGACTCATTTTGCATACTGTTTATAGTAGAGCGGTGAAACCACTGAAACTGAAAAGTGGCTTTCCATTGCAACACTGTATCTGTGCTGAGCACTTAAAAATCTTTTTGAGCGAATGTAGATTTATTAAAAATACCCTTGACTGTTGCATTTAGCATTTTTAGCGAATGCTGTTGAGTTCAAGATGATACTGTAGGTTCTCTGGTGAACATTTGATGTGTCCATCGCCGACTGGACATTATGGAAGTATTATATTGAAGTGTGTGAACATAAACATTTTGGAGAAGTCATTTGTTTGCACTGACTTGTGAAAGAACTGAGATACATAGAGATTGAATTGATGCGTGGTAACGGTGGTGCGATATTCTGTAGAGTACGTGTGCTCACACCTTCATCTAGAAACGCGTCTATAACTTCCTTTCGGGAAACACTTTATGTGATGCAGCTAACTGATATAGTCACATGGTTTTCATTGCACCTATTTCGTTTTTTCTGTGTGCCAGTGTGCCAGTGTGCTGCAGGGCATTGATTGTTGAATCTGTTTCTCACTTCAGAGGAATAAAGCGGCTTCCTCCGTGTCTTCAGATGTGAAAGGATCCGTGATAAGTGTGATCTGCTGTTTTTTTTTTTAGCAGAGCTTGCAAAAGTGTCACACATTTAATCTCCAAATGAGTATTAAAAGCCCTGCTGCACCACACACTGACGTTTCTGCTGCTATGGCATTTATTCATTTCAAGTTCAAACAAATGACAAAAACAAATTTACACTTACTGGTAGGGGCACACGGCCCAGCATGTAGTTTTATTTTTATCTGCGGGTCAGCTGGACATTTCAAACATTTATCAATAACTTCCATCTTAACATCTGAATAACTTTCTATTGTCAGCATTTACCCATTCACTGTAGCTTCAATCACATGTTCATTACTGTTATCTCTTTAAGCTAACACATTTTGCTCTTAGGGGTCCTCTTCAGCCACAAGTGTTATTTATTTATTTTTCTCTGATGGCTTCATTTTCTGATTGTATCTAGTGACTCATGAGTAAAATCAGTGACTAGAAATAACCTTGAAAATAATTCAGAGCAGCAGAATTATAGGCTGCAGTAGCTCTTCTGCTTCCAGAATACTGTTAATATGCTGCTTACTCATGGCTGATGTTCGGGTTTGGACGGCTAGTCTTTTTTTTTTTTTTTTTAAACAACCGAAACCAGGGCAACTTTGACACATCACAACTAGTTAAAGTGGCTTAATTTAAGTGTCATCTTTCTGCCTGGTATATCGGCACAATTGTTCTTTTTGGGCTGATGCCGTTATTTAATTTAAAAGCTGCTATATGATGATACAGATGACGTGACGATATTATCCCATTTTCTGTCAGAAAGAATTGAATTGCTTTATATTTTTGAACTGTTGGTCAAATAAAACAATGTATTTGAAGATGTCACCTTGACGACAATATTGCACACTACTATTTTCTTAAATTTTTTGGCAAAACATATAATCAAGAAAGTAATGGGCAAATTATTAATAATGAAAATAATAGTTTGTTGCAGCTCTGGTCTTTTCTTTGGGTTTAATTGTCTCCTATTTTTTTCTTATTTTAGTTCTTCTTGTTTATTTCATAACACTTAAAGTCTCTTTATTGATGTTGTTATGATATCCTGTTTCATAAAGTCCTTCATGTGATTTCAAAAAGATCTTCGATGAATTGTTCGTGGCCTTAATATTTCTGTTTTGTGGTAGTGCCTTGTGTTTGCCCTCTGCTTGGCACACCTAGGTTACCTACTTGAGGCTGGTTTAAGCTCCTTATTGTGTAATTACAGCTGGAGCCTCACAAACACATGGTGCACGACTTCTGCAGTAGGCACACAACCTGGCAGACCAAATTAACTCTTTAAGAGGTGCATGACTTTTCTAATTTGTTCTTTGTGTGCCTCTTACAAGAGGAGACAAGCTCTACATATTGCAATCTTAACAGGAACTGTGCACTAAAACAAAAGCCACCAGGGTTCCTTATTTTATTAAAAGATGTGGTTTGTCTGCACAGTTTAAGTTGACCAGCAGTAGTTACTGTAGCATCTGTAAAAGATACCTCATGTTATTTTGTTTTATTTCCATACAGTTTTTGCAAAAATATATATTTTTTATATGCAGAATTGTGTGTTTATCCTCTTTATTTGTTACTTTCAGTTTCTCTGACATCAGCCGAAATGTTCATTGTCGTTTCCTGCGTTGAAGTGCTCGACATGCTAACACTGTCTGTGATTCATACTTCCCCGTTTTGTCTCTAAAATGACTGATCTGCAGTCTGTTACACTGCTTACTCGCCTGTTTGCAGTTCAGTTTGGCAAACTAAAAAAAGATGTCAGACTGAATCATTAATGAGACGGCTTCTGAAAACTGCTTTACATAGATAGCTCTTCCCATGTGACTTCCTTCCCTCTTTGAGAAATTGTGTTTTGCAATTAACCACACCTATTTTTACCCCATCTACTGTTAAATACATTGTTTTTTTAGAGTATACTTTGGCATTGTTATATTACTCACAGTGCTGCTTGAAAGAAGTAACACAATTTTAGTTTTGTTGATTCTGATAAGTGTTGATCTTCAGCTGTAATTTAACCCTTTGAAACCTGGACTGACACCAGTTTTCTTGTGCTGCATTCAGCCACCGTTCACAAGCATTTCAACTTCTGAAAAGTGAGCAAATTGGTGTGATTTCCTTCAAAAACACGGGGCAGAAAGCAATCAGCGATTTGGCAAAAAATGTCCCACAAAATGCAAAATATGTTTTATGCTATTGTTTAGATGATTTTCTTTGCCAATTTTGGTAGGTCTCAAAGGGTTAATTGTGTTAAACATTGGGTGGACAGTGTGTGAACTGTGCCATATATCATCAGGTTTGCATTTCCTGCACTTTTGCCCAGTACAGACCTAAACATCCTCAAATGCTCTTTAACCCAAAGAGTCAGCACTTAAAGCTCAGTCTTTGTGTCATTTCAGGTTCATTGTGCTGGAGCCAAAACAACAGAAACTGTGTCACAATCCCAGATTAGGAACTGGCTTGCATTGCTCACAATATTTATGAGGTGATAAATCAGTTTATCTGGGCTGTGATTTCCCAGGAAATGTCTTTCAGAAGCCTTAAAGCTGCCAAAATAACCAACCAAGCAACATTTCAGTCTTTGCCTCATTTCTGTGATCAAACGTGCAGCTGCCTTTTGTAACCTGACGCCATTGACTGTGGTCACTGTGCACACGCTCTGTGGAAATCGCATGCCTGCGCTTGCATTAAACATCCAGATCCTCTGTGTGTTTTGCATACCACCAGCTAAATAAATAATGAAAATATTTTGATGAAAGAAAAAATAATTCTTAGTAAAAAGGAGGTGAAGTCACAGGTCCTCCTCTTGCTCGCCTCTGGTCCAGTAACATCAAGTCAGTTTGTTTCGTCAGGCTTCCTGAAAAGCTGAAACACATTACATCCACTTCTGTGCACAGATAGAAACATCTGTTACTCTGCTGTTTCCAGTCAAACACCTTCAAATTTCAGATAAAATGGGCTAAAATTAGTGTTGTTTGTTTATTTGTACGGAACCGTCACGGTCCGGAGTCACGGTTCAGTTCACACATAATACATGGTACCTAGATTGATGCATGTAAAGTGGAAATAAAGGTTACAAGCACAAGTTTTGCCTAAAATCTTTAAGCTGTACGTTGTTGTCAACATGTGCTGATGTAAAATAAAGCTTATTGGCATGTGAGTCCGTCACACTATGTAGGGTTCCCACGGATCCTTAAAAACTCTATGTAAAAAATCTATGTAGAAAATTGTTTCTTTTCTTTCAGTTTTTTTTTTTTTTTAAAAGTGGTTTTAAATTTGATCCCAAGTGGCATTAAAACATTTAAAATTTAATTTTGTTAAGCAAAGCTGAGTGCAAATGTAGAGATGGAGCTGCAAGACCCATCTGCAGGTTTGCAGAAAACAACTACGGAGAGAGAGTTGTTTAGAGGATGAGGACTGTGGGGCGGTTTTGATCCTCTGTTGAAGGAGATGTGAATAAAAATACATTCAACATGCTAATGCACATTGATAGCATCGCCTAGATGTGCTGATCACTGGGTTGATAAATGTTTGGGTGTTTCACATGTTACCACCACTGACATCCAGTTGTTGAACATCTTAAAAGTGTCCTTGTATCCTGCTGCAGTCTTAATTATCTGGACCCTCTCGGCTTTGTACTCTGTGCTGTTCGATCAGAGCAGAGCAGGAGGGCTGTGACCTCCTCTGACCCCGGACCTGTGTGTGCACACACTGATGGCCGGGCTTTTGTGTTGGTGGTTAGTCGCTGCGGATTGTTTGACCTGCTGTCAAATCTGATTGCAATAGGTTTTTTGATTGTTTGGTGGCAGTGACGTCAGAAAATCAGCAGTCAGCAGCTGAGTGAGAATGCACACCAAAGCATACCACACCACTTACTGATACAGTACCATGTTATTTACATTTTGTTAAATTTTGTTGACTGTGTGCCATATGTTTTTGGTAGCTGTTGAGAAATGGGATAATACATTTTAACTATGGTATCTGCATCTGCTTCATTTGATTGAAATGTTTTGTATTTCAGTGTTTTTTCTTAGAATTATTTACATAAAACATCAATGAGGCAAAATGAGCATATATTTGCACAGTTTATGAAACTGCGCTGTTTTGCAATATTGCTGTGTTATCAGCGGTTTGCCTAAAGAACAAAACAATGACTCTGCACCATCTCTCTGTATCTAAACTAACCTGTCGAATGCATATCCTCAAATTTAGCATTTAGAAACTAGTAGTAGCCAGGACATCTGGGGAACTGAGTTTTTTTTATTACACATCATGTCTGTACACGTGCTAAGAGCATAAATGTTCAAGTTTGGAAAACGTGCATACTTTAACTATTGTCATATAGAGGAAGTATGTGCAGGAAAAATTGTAGAAAAAGGCAGATAGAGGTGGCAAGTCTGTTTTCAGCGGTGCAGCGGCCATGATTCAGCACCGACCTTGTTGCTTGTTGAGGCTGAGGCTGTTAAAAGCAGAGTGCAGACTGATAAGTGTTTACACAAAGAGGAAGCTAATGTGCTGTGTGAAGCTCCTTTTTAAAAGCACAGTTCAGAGGCAAAGGTGCTCTGTCTGCAGCTGCATTAATTTACTAGTTAGCTTCGGATTTTGGGTTTTAAGATGAAGTTCAGTTGAGTTTTCCACGCTTATCCTCCGATATGCCGCTCCCTCTGTGTCGTCCAGCGGCTCCAGCATTTTTCCTCCTCCTACTAAAAAGTTTTTCTCATGCCTTCCACTGTTACTTATGTTGTCAAACTGAAACAACTATACTATACTATAAACTACTATAACTAAAATTAGCAAACACAAAAAATGAATCCACAGTGCAGGAAGTCTGATCCGTCAGTCAGCTGATAATTGCTTGGGCATATAGGCTGCCATGTTGTGTTTAACAAGAGCTATAGGTCCTGTTTTTCCAGAGTACAGCTTTAACCATGATTGTTTTTGTCCTTTTTTCAGAAGCATGGCATCCACAGTGACTTTAGAGGATGCCCTGTCCAACGTGGACCTGTTGGAGGAGCTTCCGCTCCCGGACCAGCAGCCATGCATCGAGCCCCTCCCCTCTTCCGTCATGTTTCAGGTCAGTGCTGACAGCTGCGTTAGCCCACCGTCCAACCACCAGTCTACTCTGCAGTCTGATAACACACACTTCCTTTGTGGCATGCTGTTATTTATGATAATGCTCTTATATATATTTGCATATTTAAAATCGATAGCAAATGTAAAAAGTCTAGAAGGCCATAAGATTCTGGATAGATCATATTTATATATACTAAAATGCTCTGTTTGCTGCCTCTGAATAAAATACATTTAACACCATAAACTGTTGCACGTAATTAAGAACTGCAATGAGAACCAATACATAAAGCCATGAACAAAAATGTAAATAGCAAATAAATAAGTTGAAATATCTGTAAAGTACTCTATTTCCCAAAGGATTTTATTAATCGAAATATAATGTACCCCATCCATAAAATGTTAAAGAGTGCTGTTGGTATGTTTTCTTGCTCTAACTGGGCTATTGTGAGTTTCAAACAGTTCAGACAAACTGTTTGAATAAAAAATGATTGGATCAGGCAAATCTATTTGGGTAAAAAAAACCAGTTAAACTGCTTTCCTTTTGTTACATTTAGCAAAAAAAACAATCTAAAGTTGATGCTACAGAAAAGAGCTGTAAGAATTGTAAACTGAGCTGATAATCAAAACTAACTAACATTATTTTTAAATTTGCATGCCATCAAATCTAAAGATCTGGTCGACTTAAATACTGAAAAATTATTGTATAGAATAAAAAAATAAGATGCCTCCAGACTGTATCCAGGAGTTGTTTAAGTAAGTTGTTAGTATAAACGAAGACGAAATCGCATGCAAAGCAAGAAGTATAACAGTCAGAGAAGTGAATTTGTGGAATGGTTTTGAAAAGGAAATGAACTGCTTCAAAAGTAAGACTTATCATTGTATATTTATTATTTTTAATTTGTTTATTTCATTTACATAATTGGAAAATGACAAAAACAATCATAACCAAAAAAACAAACATAACCAAAAAAACAAACGTACTAGCATTTTTTAAACGTTATGTCTTATGTCTGTTATATGCCGACTGATGTCATTTTTGTAACATAATCTTTCATCTTCCCACAGCCCAACTTCAACACCAACTTTGAGGACCGAAATGCATTCGTCACTGGCATCGCCAGATACATCGAGCAGGCCACCGTCCACTCCAGCATGGTACAGTACAGCAGGAGGGTCACACCTCTGCAAATTATCTATCAGAGCTTCATTTTTCAGTTTCAGTTCTCCTCTCACCTCAGTAATGACTCAGTGGGAAAAATAAACTCACCAGAACGGGGTCACAGGCTTGTTGTGCACAGGATCTGCTGAGGGACTCATCTGTCCCTCCAGAGCGTTTGGTATTGTCCTGCAGACAGCTTCTAGGATCCAGGCCCAGAAACAAATGGCTCTGGTACAAACGGATGCTTTGGACCGTCTCTTAGTAGGAATAATAGGACTTTGTGTCTAATTAGTGAGGGATAATTGCTCGAGGTCTGAATCAAACAGCACTTTGTATGAAGGCAGCGCCGGCTTGAAAGCATTAATGCACTTCCTGCCACTCGCTGGGATCAAATGGCTCCGAACAAAAGCAACGGTGAATGCATGTTGATGTCCTTATGTTCTCTAAGTGTTTTATTTAGATTTAGTTTACAAAATGTGATCCATTAATGAGACTGCGTTTGTGTTTTGTATTAGAATGAGATGTTGGAGGAGGGGCAGGAGTACGCCATCATGCTCTACACCTGGAGGAGCTGCTCACGTGCAATACCACAGGTAAAAACTGAGTTTCTACTCACACTGTGTTTCCATGAATTACTTACAGAAATATGCAGAGCTGAAACAATGAGTCCATTTTTTAAAATATTAATCGCCAACTACTTTAAAAATCTCGTAATGAATGGGTTCGCACGGGCGCTGGAAATCTTTGAGAACACTTGAGAAGGTTTAATTTTGAATACAGTACTTGAAATTGTAATTGCACCATGTTCATACTAAATCACTATCTGACTAAGTAGTTTTTTACTCTTTTTAGATAAAGAAATAAATAAGACGACTCCACTCGAGTCGTGCTTGCTGCTCCGTGTGTGTGATCTCTGATCTGTCAGTCATGCTCATGTGCGCCCTCTGATGGAGCAGCGCGAGGCGAACAGACCATTAACATGCCGGGAAGTCTTTTCAATGAGCATGGCTTGAAAACAAAAGATTCAAATGATGTTATGAAACATAATTTTGGTTGTTGTGGTGGCACAATAACATCTGATTTTACATGATGAAGAAATGATATAATCAGTATTATGACCAAGATGTGCTGAATATAAATATGTAATTTACTGTGGCTGTAAGGTGCCGGAAAAGCCTGAAATTCATCATCATCATCTTTATTTTGGGAAAAATTGAGCATTAAGCTCTTTGACAGTAATGCCTTAAATTCACATTCATACGAAATAGAAGCATCATAATCACAATTAAATGATTAAAAAAGAGAATAGAAAGAATGAGAAACATTAATAAAAACTTTAAAATGACTAAATTGTTCATTTTTAAAAAAAACAAAATTCTCTGCAGGAACTCAATATTTTGCTTGGAAATTTTCTAAAATGATTACAAACATTTGCTGTTTTCAGGCTCTAAAATTTGAGCATTTACATACTTTCTCTGTCTGATATCACTGAGTCCAAAGGGTGTTGCAGGATTTTAGGACAAATTGTAATCTCATTAAGAAATTATACAGCAATGTACAGACTAATAAATCTACCTTGTTCCTTATAAGTCTTGTACTGTTGGTTTGAAAAAAAATGTAATTTGATTATGTGCCTATTCAGCTCTGTGAAATTATGATTTTCTAAATAGTTAGAAAAAAAATTGTAAATCAGAAAATAATCTCCAGATTAATCAATAAGAGCAGAAGAATAACTGTTAGTTGCAAACCTAATAATCTTATATCATATCTCAATGAACAAAAGCTTTATGAGGTTTGATTTAACCCTACTTTCCCCTAAAAAAGGTTTCCTGTCTTATGTTTGTCTTTTTCTCTCTCAGGTGAAATGTAACGAACAGCCCAACAGAGTGGAGATCTATGAGAAGACAGTGGAGGTTCTGGAGCCCGAAGTCACCAAGCTGATGAACTTTATGTACTTCCAGGTAATTTTACACTCTTTACATTCAGCAGGTACTCTCCCTGATGGGTTTGCCCAGTTGTCAAAACTCATTTCTCTTCTCTTTCTGTCCTTCAGCGCACGGCGATCGACCGTTTCTGCGGAGAGGTCCGTCGTCTCTGTCACACCGAGCGCAGAAAGGACTTTGTCTCCGAGGCGTACCTGCTCACTCTGGGAAAGTTCATCAACATGTTCGCTGTGCTGGATGAGCTGAAGAACATGAAGTGCAGCGTCAAGAACGACCACTCCGCCTACAAAAGGTATTCAGGAACAACAAGTTGTACTGCAGTATTCACAGTTATCATACCAGACACTAGAGGGCAGCATCAGCATCCATGAAGACTGTTATCTCTGCTCCGTTATACCTCACTGCTGGAACACGGTGTGTTAGACACTTTCCACCTCCCTTTGTTTTGTTTTTTTAAATTTTATGTATGGTTTTCAACACCGGTATAATATCTGTATGAATACAAGAGTGTTTTTGTTTCAGGAATAAAAGAACCATGTGGACAGGACATCCTGAGTCTTAATAATGTCAAAAATATATATTTATACACAGTTCCAGCAGTTCCTTAAAATCACTGAAGTTTGGGAATTAGAGGAAAAAATCAATGCTGTTAAGGTTTTTGAAGATAGACATAATGGGTCATTTGAAGTGCTTGAATTACTGCTTGAAATACTTTTCTCTACAAGAATAGAAATTGAAGTTATTCTGCTAATTGTATTACTTTATGTTCATAAATAGTGTACATTCTGCTGTCTGCATCTGTCTCCTACAGTTGCATAACTGAAGTGAATGTTAGGTCCCTGAATTTGAGGGAATGAGGCCCAAAAATTCCTTGATAAAAGGATTTGATGTTTAAGAAGGCCTGGGAACCCTGTTATAGGTTTAAAATGAAGAGGAAGTTAATTGTTATTAAGTTATGGATTTTCTTATTATTGTAAGGCTAAGTTTTGGAACAATCTCGTAATTTGGAGGATGTCATCAGGAAGTATGGTAAATCAATTAATCAATTTCAATTAGCAGCTCCTTTTTGCAGTGCACACATGCATGCACAGACGACTATCATTGGATTGCTTTGATACTGAAGAAGTCTTAAAAACATGATGAGTTTTAGGCAAGTTTTGCAGTTATTAAGATTTGTAGGTATATTTGTGGATTCATTTCTCGCCTGCTTTGGTGGCGATGTGCACCTCACAGCTAGAAAACCTCTGCAATAGACTGACAAAAGAACAATGCCTAATGTCTACTTGGTTTGAGTGTTTTATTTAAAACAAAAATCTGTTTCTTGCCTTCCCCCAGAGCTGCCCAGTTCCTCAGAAAAATGTCCGAGCCTTCATCCATCCAGGAGTCTCAGAACTTGTCCATGTTCCTGGCAAACCACAACAAAATCACTCAGGTTGGTCTCATTTATTTGCAACATACTATTCATTTGATAGTATTATAATTTAGATAATTTTGCCTTGAATTTCCACCTGAGTTCATTTTAGGAAGGTGTGGAACATCTGAAAAAATAC
This sequence comes from Plectropomus leopardus, assembly GCF_008729295.1. Taxonomy (NCBI): domain Eukaryota; kingdom Metazoa; phylum Chordata; class Actinopteri; order Perciformes; family Serranidae; genus Plectropomus; species Plectropomus leopardus. The sequence continues at coordinate 33,735,950 of NC_056465.1, forward strand.
ACAGCTTTACACAGACTCCCTGTTTGCAATGTTGTCAGGAATAATGCTGAAGTCACGGAGTGATATGCTGCAGTGTTTTGCCCTTTATTATCAGAATGTGCATCCTGTTTTAAGGTTAAGGTGAATAAAAATGCTCTCACTAAATGAGGAAAGTGATGAGAGTGAATATGGTGCTAATATTAAATAACAATCATTCTGTGTATACTGTGTGCCAGTCTTTGCAGCAGCAGCTGGAGGTGATCAATGGATATGAGGAGCTGCTGGCCGACATCGTCAACCTGTGTGTCGATTACTACGAGAACAAGATGTACCTCACGCCCAATGAGAAACACATGCTGCTCAAGGTAAGTGTCTGTTTGCTGCACCTGCGAGCACGTATTTGTCAATGATTGCTTCTGTGATGTCTCTCATCTCCCAGACAATTTACTGAAGCATTGTTGACAGTAATGGACATCCAGCAGAATATAACCACTGCTCTACTTCTCAGGTGATGGGCTTTGGTTTGTACCTCATGGATGGAAACAGCAGCAACATCTACAAACTGGATGCCAAGAAGAGAATTAACCTGACCAAGATTGACAAGTTTTTCAAGGTACGGAAGTATGAATAATTCATATACAGACAATTTCCCAAATCAAGTGAACCAAAACAAAAAAAAAAGCTATCATAATACAAACAATGAAAAAATATAAAAGAAGACAGCCAGACTGAAAGGAGGGAATAAAAAGGTAAAAAGAGGATAGAAAATTCAGCTTTACACCAGACATCCATGCCTTTCAATATCTGTCACTATTGTGTTCCATTCTCTTATATCACATAATTACTTTAATTTACATGTAATGGGATCTTTGATTATAACTGCTGAATGATTTATTTCATCCTTGATTGTTGCCAATTATTTCCTTGATTAGTTAGTCAATGACCTGTCTTACTTTTTTTGTCCAACCAAATGTTTTTTTCAAAATATCTTTTTTTTTTTTCAAAATCCAAAGATATTTAGGTATGATGTGATGATGTGAAATGGAGAAAAATAGTCACATATGAGAAGCAGAAACAAGGGAATGTTTGGTATTTTTGCTTAAAATTACTTGAATTATTACTTGAAAATTGAACAATTGACAATTGTTTTACTGTCAATCAGCTCATCAGTTAATTGCGATATCATTTCAGCTCTATTATGAATTTATTTCATTGCACATTATTCTAAATTTCTGATTTACAGCAGAGTGTTTCTTCATTTATTCCAAAAGAGAAAGTAAACTGCTTGTATATGTTATAGTTGTGGAAAGCTGAATATTTTTCTGTTTCATTCAGATTTGTTTATGTGATCAGTTCATTAAAATTTCATCTACTTTTGCAACCACAATCACCTGTTTACAAAACAGATCCTTTGCAGCGCTGAGACAGTCATTTTGATCTGGGCTTCCTCTGTTTAATTTGGTTTTAAATATGCAGATCTATGTGCTCTTTGTGTCCACAGCAACTGCAGGTGGTCCCTCTGTTTGGCGACATGCAGATTGAGTTGTCCCGCTACATCAAGACCAGTGCTCACTTTGAAGAGAACAAATCCAGGTCAGAGGAAAACACACCTCATGTATGAGTGGGATGTTTGTTTATTGGTTTATTATATTTATTTTTCTTCACACTCTGCTGATAGGGTTACTTAATTGTTTGAATGTTTAAAACTAAAATTAAGCCCGTATCTTACATAAAGCTCCTTTAACCAAAGTACATCAATAATTAAGTAGATTAAAAAATAAATAAATAACATTGAATTAAAAAAAAGAATAGTAAAGTAATATAAAAAAACCCAATAAAAAGCCAGGATCAATATTTTCATGTTATTCGGTATGTCTTTCTTAAGAACACATCTCTGCCGTCCTCACTTTGCTCGTCTTGTCTCTCTTCCCCTCTAGGTGGACTTGCACGTCTATATCCAGCAGCCCTCAGTACAACATCTGTGAGCAGATGATTCAGATCCGCGAGGATCACATGCGCTTCATCTCGGAGCTGGCTCGCTACAGCAACAGTGAGGTTAGTCTAGAATCCACGGGGAGCGCATTAGGACATTACAGGCATGTGTTCAACTTTTCCTCAGATATGAGCCCATTAAAAAAAAAAAATCCAAAAGCTAAAGTACATCCACCACCTGGCTGTTTTGACAAACAATCTCCTGTACAAGTAGGCCTGAAGAGCTCTTTCTTATGTGAGGGCTGTTTGAGTTCCCTGCGGTGATGTAACAAGCTTTTCAGCAGATGTCTTGCCGCAGTGGATTTCTGACTGAGTGCTGATAAGCTGAGGACAGAAATGTCTCCTGAATGGAAAAATCATTTTAATGATCACTTCCTCTAGCGTGCAATTTTTATTATTTATTTTTCTGCTTTTTTTTCTTCACTCAGTATGTTTCCTTAAGCCACTCAGTCATCAAGCTTTCCACTCTTAAGTTTTGCTGGAGGGTATTTTGTAAGACAATATTTATTAAGAGTTTGGTGGGTTGACAGTGTCTCACAGTTTTTTTGTTTATGACTGGGCCTTTATATTTATATAGGTTTAAAGTAGCTTATTCTACTGTCAGAAACACATAAATATTAAAACATTTAATATCATCCTGCATATACTGAAGGCTTTAATTATTGCTGGAAGAACAACTTTAACAATGCAAAGCCAAATATATGAAGACTGTTGTATAAACACAGAAATCAAAGTCGGATTAACCGCTTTATCGCCCAGCACTGCTACTTGCCAATTTTTGCGAATTCTTCTTTAGGATTGCTTCAGTTATTTTCATTATCGATTAATCATTTTGTCAATAAAACAGAAAATAGTAAAAAAAGTCCCCTGTGTTATTTAAAGATATATTTAATATATCATCATGTATAACAAAGAAAACATTACATTTCTCATTTAAAAAACATGGCTTTTTTTGGCTATTGAAAAGAAGTTAACAATTATTGGATGATAAAAAAAGCTAACTAAGCGATTAATCGACTAATTGTTTCAGCTCTATTCTTTTCACAAACCTTTACTGTGAGTAAGTCAGGATTTTCATGGTGTGTTAAGGAGTGTTAATTTGTGTCTTTGTAGGTGGTGACCGGGTCAGGACGCCAGGAAGCCCAGAAGACTGATGCTGAGTACAGGAAGCTGTTTGACTTGGCGCTGCAGGGCATGCAGCTGCTCTCCCAGTGGAGCGCTCACGTCATGGAAGTGGTGAGGAAGCACAAATCATACGGAAGAAATAAAAACATGGAATGAATCATTTCTGTCTAGCTATAGTAAAGACTGTATTAATGAGAATTTTTTTTAACAATATGTTTATTTAAAATATCCCTATATATATATATATACATATACACATACACTTATATATACTTGTCAACCAAAGCACACACTGTGGCATAAGTGTGTTAAACAAAACAAAAACAACAGCAACAAGACAAAAAAACAACTAAACAAATCTTAAATGCATATTGTATGATGACTTTTTATTTCTTGATAAATATCTTTGACACTGCAGAGAGCTGACTTGTGCACCAAAGCACACACTTTCGCTAAAGTGTGTGCTTTGTGGTTTTTTATTTTATTAATCCTTTTTTTTTTGTGGTTGATCACAGTTTTTAAAACTCTTTGACTTTCTTTCCCCTCAGTACTCCTGGAAACTGGTTCATCCAACCGACAAGTACTCCAACAAGGAGTGCCCCGACAACGCTGAGGAGTATGAGAGAGCCACCAGATACAACTACACGAGCGAGGAGAAGTTTGCTCTTGTGGAGGTGAGTTGTAACTTTCATTGCACACATACAGTAAAACTTCAAATAAAAGCCTAGTCCCAGTTAAACGCCCTGTCCCCTTTACACGGCCGGTGTAACCGCACATTTTGACAAAAAAACACCTGTCTCAATCAGAGGACGGATCTTGCTGTCATTCAGTTAATTTTGGACATGCTACACACAATTTTAGCTATGCAAGATTCTCCACAGTTTAATCTTACAGTTAATTTTACTGAAACCATGAGCACCAGAGAAGGCAGCACAGAGGCATAATAAATAAGAGACACAAAAACAAACCAATTGGTGGATGTAGAAGACTTTTTTTTAGAGCTAAGGAAAATGTCCAGTAAACTTTATTCATAATAATCTTAGACTTAGACTTAGACACGTTTATTTATCCCACTTGTGGGAAATTCACTTGTCACAGCAGCCGTGTGTACAGAAAAAAATATATAAAAATATCAATATATACAAAATATAAAATATAAAATATACAATAGTGCAAAAATAGGCATGTATCAAGGAAAACAAAAAACAAAAAACAAAAAAAATCTTAATCTTAATTATATATTTAAACTTGTTTTACAGAATTATTATGTTTTTAAAAAAAATAATTTTTAGAAAAATGTTTGAAAAAAAATAAATAGATGAAATAACAGCAATTTGCCTAGGTTTCAAAGGGTTAAATAAATAATTTGATTGTATTTCCCATCTTTGCAGAGCAACAGTTTTGTGTGAAAGGAAATAAAAGGCCGTCTCATAGGCACCTGTCCCAAATATAAACCTGTTGAGTTCAGTCATTTAAGCTAATAACAGCCGGGCTATTAATTGAAGTTTTATGGTATTTATAATATTTTGTAAGTGTTGCTGTGTTAGTCATGTCAGTGGTAAAATGTTTTGCTTTTGGCAGGTGATGGCGATGATAAAGGGACTGCAGGTGTTGATGGGACGCATGGAAAGCGTTTTCAATCACGCCATCCGCCACACCATCTACTCAGCTCTGCAGGACTTTGCTCAAGTCACTCTGCGCGACCCGCTGCGACAGGCCATCAAGAAGAAGAAAAACGTTATCCAGAGGTACGGATCACACCGCAGTCACATTTACTCAAATGATCACATTTACATGTGTGCTGCAGATTATCATGCATGCTCCCTGCAATGTTAACGAAAACTTTGTTCTATAAATTTACTAATTTTTTTAGCAATTTGTGGAACATTTCTTACCAAGTTGCTCATTTGTCCACGTTTTTTTTTGAAGGAAATCACACAAATTTTATCAGGGTTCAAATGATTAATTAAAGAAATATTTGTCTTTTTATATATATATATAATTAAGGTCGTTACCACTAATGTGAAAAGACAATCGGAACTTTAAAATAATAATAAATAAATAATAAAATAATAATTGATAACCATGTTTCGATTGGAAGGGTAGTATTTTTGGATGGTGAATCTGTTTTCCTGCAGATGTCCCTGAATGCTCCAGTGGACTCCTGTGCAGCTGTTCTCTAATCTCTGTAGTGTCTAAAAAATTGAACCCTACTAAGTTGTTAATGCCCTCCATCAAATCTGTGACAAGCAACAATGTTTTTTTGCATACTTTATCACATCGGTAATTCTCAAGAGAGGCTGTCTGCAGTGTGTGTCCCTGTTTGTACTCAGGCACAGACTGTTTCGTTAATGGTTGATGAATAAACTCATGACAGTTTTTTTTATTTGTTCTCTCACTGCAGCGTCCTTCAGGCCATCCGGAAGACGGTGTGCGACTGGGAGACTGGCCGAGAACCGCACAACGATCCGTGCCTCCGTGGAGAAAAAGATCCAAAGGGCGGCTTTGATATCAAGGTTCCTCGTCGAGCCGTGGGGCCCTCCAGTACACAGGTGTCTCCTCTGCTCTTCTTTTTATAAACCCACACCTTTTGTTGACCTTTCCTGTTGTTATCCTTTCCCTCATCTCCGAGGTCTCACACACCGTGACCCGGCCTGCTGCAGGTCAACATTAATCAGGCTTATGGAGCTCACCGGGCCCCTGTAGCACTTCAGATTTGAGAAAATTGGCTCGATGTCTTTCAGAAACATTAAAATATATAGCTATACTAGTTATGTAGTTTTTTGCACATTTTACTCTAGCTTTTTAAAAAATAGCTGTCCAAATCTACTAATGTCTTGTAATTTGCAGAAACAGTTCTTGATCAGTTGCTCATTGACTTTTTTCATGTTTTCAAAAAAAAAGTAAAACCAATTTGCACCAATTTTGAAGGTTTAAATACTTTTGAAGGTGTCTGAATGTAGCAAACAAAAGTGATCTCGATACAGGTTTCAAAGGGTTGATACTAATTACCTGTACAAGAATCTTACATATCACACATATTGCCATTTTGTAGTAGCTTTCCTTATGTTGCATAAACCACAAAGATATATGAGCTTAAAGCTCAGTTCCCAGAACTAATCGGTTTTCCAGGTGCAGGACAACAAAGCTGCACTAAACAATGACCTTCTGTGTTTATCTGCCTTAAATCAACAGATTAAAAACTCTGGTGTTTTGAATACTTAGTGATGGACATCATGAAAATGGGCTTTAAAAAAGTGTTGCCCCCCGAGGTGAACTCAAGCGTATTTTAAGTGGTAATCAAAAGTAAAATGCACTGCAGCCTCCCTGCTGATGCATTTCTATTATGGTGGAAAGAGCAGAAGAAAAAAACCAAGAGAAAATTTCACATTCTTCGTCGATTTTCTTTGTAATGGCAGAATATTGTACAACATGAAAGAAGCGACACGCAGAGAGGATTTTATACAAGCTGCACATAAATATCATTCAAAGGGGGGGGAACAAGGGAGATAAATTAACTTCTACAAATTCTTGACACAGTTTCTTCTTGTCACAGTTCTCCATTGTCTTGCTGCATGTATGATTTTTGTGTTTTTCTTCATATTAAAAAGACATTTCATCCATAAACTAATGCATAAAAAATCACCAGAATGCAGAAAATGAAGCGTTTGACTAATTATGTACTCTGACCCCATACATGGACGCCGAGAAGACTAGCTGTTGCCTTGGTAACACCTCATGGGGATTCAAATAAATTTTCCCCACCATTAAATTGTCTTAAATCACATATGTTGAAGACCATTAAAAAATGCTCATCTGAGTCCTTCACTTTTTAACACAAAGTCAGAGCCTTGATGGTATATATACCTTAATAAAACTAGAATACCAGTACATGAAGGATGTCTGATGTTTAATGATACCAATAAGATTTTATTTTTTAATGAATCATCCACTCAGACTTTTGGCTCTGCTCCTTTTCTTCCCGCGCAGCTCTACATGGTGAGGACGATGCTGGAGTCTCTTATTGCTGACAAAAGTGGCTCAAAGAAGACTCTTCGCAGCAGTTTGGAAGGTCCAACCATCCTGGACATCGAGAAGTTTCACCGCGAGTCCTTCTTTTACACCCATCTGCTGAACTTCAGCGGTAAGAATAAGGAACAGTCTGACCCCTGAAGCCCTCAGAGCTTTTCACTTGCTCTGTAACTGCTGTTAGACGGAGAGTTTCTGTAAAAAGTTTTCTCTTTTCTCTATGCAGAGACCTTGCAGCAGTGCTGTGACCTCTCCCAGCTCTGGTTCAGGGAGTTCTTCTTGGAGCTGACAATGGGACGCAGGATCCAGTTCCCCATTGAGATGTCCATGCCCTGGATCCTCACCGACCACATCCTGGAGACGAAGGAAGCATCCATGATGGAGTAAGGATAGCACACAGTGTTTTTTTGCTTTCTGTGACAGACAATTGACTGAGGAAACAAACCTTTTTCACTACTTCATATGCGTAAGACTTCTTCCTGATTGGACGCAATGTGAACGAGCGAACATCGGTTTGTTTAAGTTTCTCTCAATAAAAATCTACTCTGTGTGTCTGCAAAGAGGCTAAATGACACGGCTCGTAGGGCTCGGCAATAAAACGATGAAGATATCAATCGCTAAATAACTCTTCCTCGATTGAAATATGAGACGTTGACAGAATGTCGACAGAATGTCATTAGAACGCAATCCAGCCATGTTTTGACACACAACATGAACAGCCAACGATAATAAGAATAGTGCCTTTTTTTGTCAGTCAAAATCGACACTGACATCCTTTTGGGTTTCCATTTTCCTGCCAGTCAACAGTCAACATGGATAAAGAGATTCATTTTATGAGACTGGAGAGCAGCTCATTTTATTTGATTGTAAATCACAAAAAATAATCATTCTTAGTGAGAAAATGATCAAAAAGTGAAGGAAATTTGTAATTTTTATTTCTTTATTTCTTTTTATGCGTTTAATTTACAAAAACAAATAGACATACAGATAGGAAGGTAGGGCTGGGTTCATGGCAATAATGTACAGAAAATTGAAATAGAGAGATTAAATATAGATGTGCATGGAGAAGATGTTAGAATTACGTGAGTTATGAAAAAATGTCTTTGCCTTTTTTAAACCACAATTTGTGCTTTAAATTTGACCGGACGACACAGAGTTCTGGCTGTGAGAGATTATTGGTGGTGTGAGTGGCCAGATGCATTCAGCAACTTCAGTGGTTGTTTCTAATCTTGTGTTTTTAAAAGAACCCCCGGGTAAAATCCTAAAAAAAACAATGGGATTATCTGTGAATGTTTTCATGTCTGTTTTAAATCTCGGCTGCAGGGATTATTTTGATACCAGGCAGGTTTTACATAAGCCATTAAGCACATCAACTGGATCATAAGTGCTGTAATTCTTCTTCTGTTCACCCAAAATGACCGAAAAAAAATCTGCAATTTCACCATTTAATGTTTTTATATTTACAGTAATCTTTTTATGAAACCCAAATAAATTTCTGTCCGCATGTTTATCAAGCTGACTACTTTGTACAGGAACAGTGATACTTTTTCATTCCTAAAACCTTAGTTTAAGGTTTACATTTCCACGAATTTGTGTCTGAAAAGACAAAAATCTGGTTTGACAGGAATAATAGGGGTTTTACTTTCTGCACTTTGGAATAAAAGCTCTCTTTTCATTCCTCTCCAGGTACGTGCTGTATCCTCTGGACTTGTACAACGACAGCGCACACTACGCCCTGACCAAATTCAAGAAGCAGTTCCTCTATGACGAGATCGAGGCTGAGGTTATAAAATATTTGATGTTTGTACCAGACAGTTTGATGTGATGACGATTCAAGAAATTTCAGAAAGCCAGCAAGTGAACTTGCAATAAAACACACAAATAAAAGCAAAAATAGTAACAACTACAACAAAGCAAACAGATAAATAAGTATTTGAATTAAGAAAAAAGTAAATAAATAAATAGGAGGGTTAGTCTTACAGATTCTAAACTTTCTAATTTACTGTATCAAGTGGATATATGTGCATGAGTTTAACTGAAAGCTCCATCAAAGTAAAACATTTTAATTTGGTTACCAATTCATCTGTTGTCTTTTTCTTTCAATTTGACTAAATCTAAGTTTCATTATGCTGTGTGAACTCTGACCTGTTAATTCTAACATCTTTTGTTGTTTTAGGTGAACTTGTGCTTCGATCAGTTTGTCTACAAGCTGGCTGATCAGATTTTTGCCTACTACAAGATTTTAGCAGGAAGGTAGGTGAAATATCCACATTGGAGCTATTTATTAGAAGTTGTTAGTTGTTTGCATCATAAGCAATGTTGTTTATATTATTCTAGATGTTTACATTATTTATGTTTTTGATGAATAAATAAATCAAAAAGAACTGCAATAACTTTGAATGGGCATTGGACTTTTTTTGCCTACATATTATGCCCATAATGCATCAGTGGCCCTTTGATTGTTAGATTAAGATAGATTTAGAGTTTTGCTGACAAATGGCTGCTGCAGGGCCTGTGTTTCATACTGTTTCATTAATAAGGATGTGTAGGGTTTACCTGTGTTACCTGTGTCTGAATCCCTCAGTCTTCTGCTCGACAAGCGTTTGAGAGCCGACTGCAAGAACCAGGGAGCTCACATTCCCTGGCCGGTCCCCAACCGCTACGAGACGCTGCTGAAGCAACGCCATGTCCAGGTATGTACAGGACAAATCATGCATTTTTACTGCTCGGTGCTGCTGCCTTCGTTATTTTGGCTTCATGTTGGGCCTTTTTACTCTCAGCTCCTCGGCCGCTCCATCGATCTGAACAGGCTCATCACTCAGAGGGTTTCCGCTGCCCTTTACAAGTCTCTAGAGCTGGCCATCAATCGCTTCGAGAGCGAGGACCTCACCTCCATCATGGTACGCTCATTTTAATCTTTCAACCCTTTGGGAATGTTTGGTGCATTTAATGTGCTTTTTATTCTTCATTTTTTTAATATTTTGGCTGTTGGCATATGGCCCAAATGTTGGCAAGATTGTGTGTTTTTGTTTAATCTTGGAATTTCCAGCTCAGCTCCTGTAAACAAAACTGTTGCATTCATACTGTGAACTGCAAAAAATGTACCATTGAAACCCATTCAAGCTGCATTTCTTTATCTTACAGCCATCAAAGCATAAAAACATGAACTTTTATCCCAGGCTGTCATAATAATAAAAAAATATACTTTGCGTGTAGTATATTGAAAATCATTCTTTTTTCTTTTCATCTAAAAACATAGTGGCATCATGACAAAAACCTGGCATTTAAAGGGTTAATATTGTGGAAAATTAAGAAACATTTGAAATGTAAAAAAATAAACTCTGTGAAAGTAGAAAATAATATTATTGGATAATATTTTTTAAAGCTTTATTTTAAAAAGCGCATTTTGTGCACAGAGGGATTTGAGTGTGTGTAATATTAAAGCGGGCCTTAAGGGTTAAATAGATAACATGCTTGTTATCATTTTCTGCTAAGTGCTGGTTGGTTTACAGCTGTGGGCATTTTTTTCTGTGTGCCTAAAGGAACTGGAGGGTCTTCTGGAGATCAACCGCCTGACACACAAGCTCCTCAGTAAACACTTGACCCTGGACAGCTTGGACGCCATGTTCCGCGAGGCCAACCACAACGTGTCGGCCCCCTACGGCCGGATCACGCTGCACGTCTTCTGGGAGCTCAATTATGACTTCTTGCCCAACTATTGCTATAACGGCTCCACCAACAGGTGCGTTAGTTTGATGTCGCGGTCAGCTGTTGCTGTCAGTACTACGCCTGTCCTCTCTGGGGTTTAAGTGAACTTTTCAGCCAGACCATAATTCCTGCTTTGTACAAAAATGCAAAATTCTTTTAGTTTTAATGCATATAAAATGTAAAAAAACAAAGAAATGTCTCCAACATTTCAGAAGTGGAATTGTTTCTTTAGTTTGTGTTTGTTTTTAACTACAATACTAGTTTTAATTTTTAAAGAAGCTGTTCTTTGTTTTATATTCTGCTAAGACGACCCTCTTAAGATGAATGATGATGAATTAAAATAGAATAAAATAATAATCAAGGAAATGTCTCTGGCATTTCTACTTTTTTGCTGCACCGAAAATGTACCGAATCGCGACACTACTGTATCGTATGTATCGGTCTAGGATGAAAAATGCTGGAAGTACCCTTAAATTACATAATGCACAATTCATGTGGCACACAGTGAGGAGGCCAGTTTGCAAATCACCTGCTCAGGGTCAGAAAAACCTTTCAAAAAGAAATTCTGCTCATATAGAATCAGATCCCACCTTGTATGAACCAAAGAGGATCTCAACCAAAACCAGAAACCTGATCTGAATGATCTGTGGATAAAAAAGAGACATTCTCAGTGGAGTTAAAATAAGCAGTAACAGCCATGTAGTCTTCAAACAAACACGCATTATGAACTTGTTTGGCTTTTTTATAAGCCACAAATTAATAAATATGCAATGTTTGGTTTGTACATCCATTATTTCTGCTGTTTGCTTACTTGTATGTGTAATGACAAAGCACACAACACTGCTGAAAACTACAGCAGGACTGAGGGAAGCAACACATACAATTGCAGAGAAAAGCAGGAATATTTCTTCATTGTACTCTGATGTTGTGGATGGTAGTGATACACTTCTGATTGACGTCTCTGTGTGTATTTTAGGTTTGTGCGCACCGTCCTGCCCTTCTCTCAGGAGTTCCAGAGGGACAAGCCGCCCAACGCTCAGCCACAGTACCTGTACGGGTCAAAGGTCAGTGCACTTTCCTTTATCAACACTTTATTTTATTGGATTCCATGAGTGGAGGATTTTGATTTTCTTTTAAGCTGTGTACGACTTCTCTTGAGTCCACATTTTGAGGCCAAACATTGATTACATTTTACTTTTAGATATCCTTAGATTACAAATGAGAAAGCATCGTCATGAGAAAAGATACATGAAAACAGGTGAGCGTAAAAAAAAGAACAAATAGTCTTTCACAAGCTTCTTATTTACAAGAGAAACATTCATTATGGACAGGATAAAATCTTGTTTCATGTGCTGCATTTACAGAAGTTTTATCATTGAAAATCTTGAAACAAAAGCTAATTTGGATGGAGATTTTACAAGGGCATCATTGCTACATGTTGGGAGTCAGATGTCCCATATGAGACCTTTTATACAGAGTGTTCAATTAAATACCAAAACATACATTAACTTTGTCCTCAAATTGAGGTTCAGTACTTGCTGTAGTGCAGAGGAGAGAGACAGAAAGCTGTATGCAGCGTGTGCTCTTACCCTACTGACCTGTAAGCTATTTTAAGCTCAGTGATGCGTCAGTGTCTGTTGCTGGTAGTCAGGCACAATTCCATCATATATTTTTTAATAAATACAGCCAACGCTGCCTCCTGTGCATCAACATCTCCGCCAGAGAAGAGCCACCACCTGAGGCCTCTGAGGGGCCCAAACAATAAAATATTTTTTCCAGATTCCATACATTAACGTTAAAGGGATAGTTCGTCGATTTTGAACCATGTCCCAAATGACCGTGTTATCGGGAGTGTAGCAGATCAAGGGTGTTTGGCTTTCACCTGTGCCGCCAGCACCAGGAACTCTCTGCTTGTGTTTTAAGCGAAAATCTGCCGGATGACGCAAAACAAGTCATACGGCGGATTTTGGCAACCATTTAATTGTTGGCTGAGATACTCTGAACGCTTCAAAACTAGGTTCAGAAACCAGGACAGAACCGGTTCCATGTTGATGGAAAAGGGGGAAAGGTCATATGTTTACATGCACAGTTTAGTCGAGCCACCGTCATAGCTTGATTAGGACATTTAATTGGGCTTCTGTCAAATATGCCCTCTTTCAGCTAGCTGCAATTAATCTATATTATTTATACAGTGTGTGATATCGACCAAATCACAATCACAACTGTTTATTTACAATAACTTTGGGGTAGAAAACTGCTGCGTCATGTACAATATAATCAAACAGCACTGCCTTCATTGATTAGTTTGAAGCCACCTAAAAAAAATCAATATCAGTTTAAGTGTACGCTATATTAGAATATTTTCACTGCTTTACCTTGCTGTAAAACTGCCCTTACTGACAGAGATTTGAAGCCCTTATATCAGAAACACCAGGCTGAGAAAAACATTTATTTTACTCTGCTGAAAGGTGGAGCTGCTGCTCTGCCGCTGCCTCCATCAGCTGCTGTGTAAGAGGAGCAAATATTCAAATATAGTTTCTTAGCTTCCATGGTGGTAATGGGGGACTGTGTTTTATTTATCAGAGGAGGGAGGTGGCTGGGGTGTGCCTTTTTTTTATTTAAAACAAATATAAAATACTACCTTGTCAAGTTGTATGTCCTTCAACTGAGCCAAAATTAAAAACACAAGTCCCTCCTCAGTGCTTACATTTTTTAATGGCTGGCTCGTTTTGCAGCCCCTCTTACCCCCTCATAAGTCCGAGAAAATCAGTTTAGTCTGCAGTCAGACTAACATGTTTACATGTATTTAAACGTCCAGTTTTAGTCGGTCGAATAATTTGACTTTTCCTAACATCATGTAAAGAATGTAAAAGTGTTTTGGTTGCAGCTTGGCTGACAAATACAATGATATCATCAAAAGTGATTAATAATAGTAACGTTTCAAGAGCAGAATTGAGTAATCTGTGTGCAGGAATTCGTAATTGGAGAGCATAGATTAGTTTATTTTTTCTCCATGACTCTCCCCTCTGTGAATAAAACAACCTCAGGGACGATTCAGTCCAGGCAAAACAATGCTATGATGACCTCAATCCAGTTGATTCACGCTGGCTCGCTGCCGGACAGCTTGGCGAGTGTCCTCAGCTCGTGGTCCTGGGTAATTATGTGGCCGGCGGGCTGCGTCGAGAGGAGGGGGGGCTGCAGGATGTGTTTGGCGCTGTCCTCGCTGGTGCGTCTGGGAGCGTAGAGGCGTTCCGATCCGGACATGTCTTGACGGGTCGAGTTGGTCACGACATGGCAGCTGTCAGCGGCCTGACCGGGCAGGGAGCAGATGGTGTGAAGACACCCCCACAACAGGACGCTGGCGATGACTAGCAGCAAGATGCAGCAGGTCAGCCAGACGCCCATGGCGAGCTCCCAGCCCGTCCTGTCGTGACCTTCGCTGCTGTCACTCGGAGTGCTGAACACCTGGCACTGGTCCCGCACCGGATTGGCCGCCTGACACGTCACACACAGGAAGTAGGCGGTTTGCGGGAGGAGGTTGGCCAGGTGCGTGCTGGTCTGACTGACGGGGATGCGTTCCTCGTGCATGAAGCTCTTGCGCTTGTAGCCCATCAGCAGGCTGTTCCAGTTGGGGTCGTACATGACGCTGTAGAAGGTGTCCAGGCAGCTGGGGGACGACGGCCAGCTCACTCTGGCTGAGGTCGCAGAGATGTTGTAGACCGCAACCCCCATGATGCAACGCTGTTTCTGTTTTTTGTAGTGAAGTTGATGAAAGTATTCCTTCAGTTAGTACAGTCTGAAATAGAGAAAGAACATAAACACACAGTCAGACACTGGCAGCAGAAGTTCTTCAGTTTTGTCCTGGCAGTGTCTCATTTTTGTGTTTCTCACCTCTGAGTTTAAGTAGTTATTTCATTTCATCGTCATGAAATTTATTGATGTCCCGATCCAATCGGAAGAATCGTTATTAGGCCAGATCAGTGCGTTTTTTAATTGATCAGGATCAGTTATTTTAATCGTGCATCTCGCCCGATCCTTTGTTTACCTCTGCAGTCACACAGGTGTTGTAAACGGAGAGCACGATTAGCGGGTAATATTCAGGTTTTATTGTAATGCTGCGACTCCAATAAATAGAAACTGATTTTTTTTTTTTCATGGTCAACTGGAGCTGCAACACCACGTTAAGTAGAATTGAAAATTTTTGTTTAGTTTTTTCATTTTTAGTAAAATGGTGTAATATGCAGAATTGTGGATTGTTTTTATTTGTTGCCTGGGTATTTTAAAGTGCAATTGTGATTATATTCTTCATGTATAAAGTTCTGGAGTTTTATTATATATATACATATATAAAGAAGGGTTGTTTCATACTGGGAAGATTTCAACCACTATTACTTGGAGCTGCTTTAAGGGGCAAAGGGGCACTTCAAAACAAGGGATAAGGTTTCTTTTGAGTTTTCAAAAATAGATTAAATATGAAGGTCCATCAGGTTATAGATACTTTGATGCAGAGATTTGGCCCTCTGTGATCCATGATATGATCAGCAGAGTCTTATTTTTGGTATACTCACGCTGATATCTGATTTTTTATTTATTTATTTATTTATTTATTTAATGTTTATTTAAAAGGGACTTACCACATCAACAACATCAGTTTAAAATAATAAAGAAAGAAAAAAAAAAAAACAACCATTCATACAGAGGACTGTATGAATGGTTGTAACACACAGTGCACGGTATCAAGTGCATGGTGCAAAGTGCCTTATCTATGTGCACGGTGCAAAATTCAACACGTGTGTGTTGCGCATGTATCATGGATCAATGGATTAAAGGACAAGGAGCTTTATATTGTATATTGTCAGTAACTGTCTGAAACTTTGTTTAGTGTGCTGCTGCCTGTTTTTTTAATCTTAATTAAAAATCAGGTTAAGTCATTTTAAAGTTAAAAAAATTAATGAAATTTTATAAAATTGCTTGATGGCCACCTACTCATCATATGCGGCCTAAAAAGAGGATAATAAGAATCGTATGTAGGATTATCTGGAACAAAGTGCAGCGGTGGGAGGGGGGTGAGCACAGATGTTCGGCATAATGCAGGATGATTTGTGAAGAGACTCATCTGTGCTGTCGAGTCACCTGCTACAGGACAGGTGACCATCTGACAACCTTGAGCTGTTAAAATCCCACTGGTCACGTTTTAATAGAATTTTATTTCAGCATTCATTTCTTGAAAATGATTGAATACTTTTTATAATTTGTTTGGTGTGTGTGTTTTTTTTTTTCTTTCTCTTTTCTTTGCCATTTGTGGACAGTGACCGTCGTATTTTTTTAAACTCTTTGAATTTTTACAATATAGATAGAATATACAATATTCTACAATATAGACGACTATTTGTTCTTTTTTTACATTGACCATGCACTTGTTTTCATGTATGCCAAACATCTTTTCTATTTGTTTTTTTTTTTTTTTTTGATAGAATAAAAAGTAATAACATAGTCTTGAACTAAAACAGATGTCAAGTAGTGGTAATATAAGACTCTTTGTTTGTCCAAAATTGAAAATCATTGATTTCAAGTGTTACATTTTTAAAAAAAATTATACTGAACTTGATAACATACAGTGTGAAATAATTAATTCTGGATTAAAGTGTTCACTTCACAGAGAGGGTGTGGTGATCATTAGTAGCACTGATGTGTTGCAACATGTTGTACTTCAATACAGTACTACAATAACTACAATGTAGCGCCTAAAATGTATTTCTTTTTTAAATTAAAAGTTAAATTCAAAAAGGCTATAACTTAACTATAAGTGATGACTTTTCTGTTATTTGTCAGTAGCAGAGAACAGCATGAATGACTGTAGTGAAATGAACAATAAGGGAGTGAAAAAGGACAGCTGGCAACGATGTATCAATAATGCAGAAAAAAAGTGTCTTTAGAATCGATATGTATCTATAAATCAGTATTTCTGACATCACTACTCTTTTGGAAAAGGCACACTCAAAGTGTATTGTCTAGCTATGTTGTTTTTGTGTCAGTACTCTGTATTTTTAAATGGCACCAACACTTTAAGACACAGATAATAGGTTTTTTTTTAGGCAGTTTTAGTTCATTTTTTATCATAAATAAGTCAGTGCAAGTCAGCAGGCTCATTGTGACTTTTATATAACTAGTCACTGTCGTGATACTTTTATTTTTCCACCAATAAAATTCAGGAAAAACATCCTTTCACACTTTTTTCTGTTGCATCAGCTGTAATCCACAGCAACAAAACAAAATTATCTATATGGTAATGAGCCATGTTAAGAGAATAATGAGGGGTCATCCATTCAAAGCGTGACTCACCGGAGAAACACTGCGAGCACGTGTTGAGCATCCCAATCTGTCCTGCCTGAGGTGTCTGTTCCAGCAGAATATTCTGCAGTCCGACTACTCAGTCATTTTAGTATCTCTTTCACTTTGACCATATGAAGAGGTGTGACGATGCCGGGTGCTGCTCTGTAGGTTTTCAGTCTCAGGAGTGGACCAAAGATCGGTGTGTCCTCGTCTCCGCTGCTGCCACACTAAGTGGGAGCGCTGCTGGATTAGAGCAGCTGCAGCCTCAGCTCTCTGCTGTCAGACGGGAGGGAGAGAGAGCTGAAGCCTCGTGCGGTGGATATTAGAGAAGGGTGTTAAGAAACGGTTCAACATCCAAATGGGTCATATTATATCTAAAAATGTTCTTAATGGTTGTAAATGTTGCCTTTCTGATATTGTTTTCAGTCCCTAATCTTCCCCTATTAGTAAAACTACAGATATCAGAGTGATTATTAACCCTTTACATTTTACACGCTATTTTATTCTTCATTTTTTGATAATTTTGGCTGTCCTGCTCTGGCAAGATTGTGTGTTTTTGTTTAATCTTGGAATTTTTAGATCAGCTCCTACAAAAACACACTGTGGAAACAACTTTGTTAAATTCATACTGTTAAGGGAAGAAAATGCACCATTGAAACCCCTTCAAACTGCAGTGTTTGATCCCACAGCCATCAAAGCATAAAAACATGCATTGTATTATTTCTTGGTGTCATTCTGGGATTTAAATTTGAATTTGTAATTTTTACCTTTTTTCTACCTGAAAACACGCTATTTCCACCAGGTGCACTGTCACAATCAGTGTTGCTGCAAATCATTGACATATCCCAAGCTGTGATAAAAAAACAAATTAAAAAATATACTTTGCATATAGTATATGAATAAATGATTCCTTTTTGTGTTTTGTTTTTCATCTAAAAATTAGTTGACATTTGAAGGGTTAAAATTCAGAAAATTAATGAATATTTGATAGGTATGATAAGGACTGACGTTGATTTAAGAAAATAAACTCAATGAATTTAGTAGACCACATATATGTATATATTTTTTTTAAAGCTTGGTTTTGAAAAGCTCATTTTGTGCGCAGAGCGATACGAGTGAGTGTGTGTGTGTGTGTGTGTGTGTGTGCGTGTGTGCGTGTGTGCGTGTGTGTGTGTAATTGTAAAGCACGCCTGAAGGATTAAAGTGGACAAATTTGAAGTTATTATGAAGCAAATGTTGATTGCACAATGTAATGCGGATGGAATAATGACACAATCTGCATTTAGATTGGTTCCCTATAAGCCTCTTTTTCACTATACATTTCTGTCCCCCACCGTGTATTATCTCCCAGGAAAATGAAGGCTCCATTTATGAGACAAAGAAAGCACATCAATGGTTGCACAACTAAATCAGAGGGAGCATAACGCTTTTGTTTTCCTTGATAGCCATCCCTAATACTCAGAGAGTATCAGAAATGGCAGCTGAGCGACTGAAGTAGCTTTGGAAACTGTTATAGGCGCTGACAAAAGAACGAAAAGAAATACTGTTGTCTTTGCGACCGTGGCACTACAAATAATACCACTTGGAAACACTGTCCCAAAATGATCACTTTAGATGTGCTCCTTGACCAGATTTTTTGATTGGTGCATGGTTATGATATAATTTTCATTTTCAGGTCAGGTTGGGGATTTTGTGTAAGCTGGTTGGGTCGATTTGTGGAACTCGTCATATGTTCGGGTGGCGGGCGGGTATGATATTGCACGGCGTAGTTGTGGCTCTGGAGCGGGTCTTAAAATCAGACCTGTGCATGACTCTGCTTTGGTCAGTGCTGTTGTAATTGGGTTATTGGGAAAGAGACGAAATATTGGTCAGTTGGTCGATCCATCTGTCCGACCATTTGTTCCAAAGCCTCTCAACAAATGCCGACCAGATCGTCATGATATTTCCTGTGGATATTCACGGTCCCCAGAGGATGATTCTGATGTTGCCAGTGACCCCCTGACACTGGCATTGCCCACTGAGCAGATATATTTTCAATTGTACTAAAATAATATTAAAATCTAACTGGCACATTGCTGTCAAGTTTTGCATCTGCTTCCAGCCTGCCCTGGAGCTAAAATCTTAACTTTGCACACAGGATGTCTCATAATCTGCCAGGCAGGTTGCCAGTAAATTCAAGGATTTATTATTGTTATTATGTAATGCAGGATTTCATAAATAATTGTAGCTGTAATTTAGTGTGATAAACCTGTTTTTTATGACGCTCTCATGTGGGACAGTTTAGACACACAAATGCTGTGACTGTGGATGTTAGTATCAGTCTGTTGGTCCAGTGCTTTAAAATATCTCAACATGGATTGACCTAAAATGCTGTGCAGACATTCATGCATCCCCAAAGATAATTCCAATGATTTTGGTGATGCTCAGCTTTTTCATGTTTTGCCAGCAGCTGGTCAAACATCTGATCAACATGTGATGGATAAACTTACTTTAAATTTTGTGCAGACATTCAGTGGATGAATCCGAATGGCTGTGATAACCGTGACTTTCCTCCAGAGCCACAGTGAGGTGTACATTTGTTGTTTTAAGTGGCCTGTTTCAGCAACTATTGGAAGGATTGACGTGAAATATGGTACAGAGCCTCCAGCCACGTTATCAGCTAATACACCACAGGAGGCAAATTTCCCTCCGTACCCATTTCTAGTGATGGATAAGATACTAGTGGCTTCAACAGGAAAAAAAATTCAACTAGTTTTTGACGATGCATTATGGATGATGAAAGAACACAACGTTTATTCAAGAGATTAAATAAGTCTCGGACCTCCTCTCATCATCACCTGTGTTTCCTCTGCCTGTAGACCCTGAATATGGCGTACAGCAGCATATTTAGCAGCTACAGGAACTTCGTGGGTCCCCCGCACATCAAGGTCATGTGCAGACTGCTGGGCTACCAGGGCATCGCCGTGGTGATGGAGGAACTGCTGAAGGTGGTCAAAAGCCTGGTGAGTGCGACAGCTGAGCAGTAAGGATGTGTGGGAGATATCGATGTTTTCCTGGTGGAACTTTCTGCTGTTCTGTGACGGTGACTGAGAGGCTTGTTTGAAGAGGCTTCTTTGGTTGTTAGTTATGAATGAAACTGATGTCACTCTAATGTAAAGTTAAAGAAGAGGTTCTTTGTGTATTTGTTTGCTTGTCTGTTTTTCATGGTTTCCTCTTAGAGTAATATTTCACCCCCTAAATTACCATTTATATCACCATTTATGTACCAGTTACTCACGCAGTGTTACGTTGGAGTCTTGATGTTGAACAAAATATGCAAAAACAAATGAAGTCATAGGGCTCCACCTTTAACAACTATATCAAAAACATCCGATCACAAACACTCACAACCCGTGCAATATAATCCAAGTTTAATTTATCCAGTCGTATGATGAGCACCTCCCAGACTGCCTTTTTTCTACGGGGAACTGAACGAAAAGTGAAACTCTCTCATTCCAGCTTTCATTTATAAAAACTTAATTTTATGATCTGCCACTGCCTCGATCTGTTCATTGATTTGTGTTTTTGTGTGACTTCAGCGTTTTGAAGAATTCAGATCAGAGTCACCAAAGCCACACAAAAACAAAAAAAACCTGATCAGGGCAGTGATGTCCCAGCAGCTCCCGTGTTCAGTGATGTAAAATTACTGTTTTTGTAAATGGAGTCTGGCTTTGAAGAGAGCATAAAAACGTTTCCTTTTCTGTTCAGTTCCCTTTCAGAAGGGAAGTGCTGAACATTCGACCGGATAAATTTGATTACACGTTGATTATACTGCACGAGTTGTGTGCGAGCTTGTAAATGGATGTTTTGATTTAGTCTTGCTGATGTTAAACGTGGACCCGATGACTCATCAAGAATTTTCTCTGTTTTTTTGGATTCTTCTTTCACTGTGGAGCCATTCAAGAATTTTTTTTTCCATGAATTCAACGTGACGCGATGGAGTTTTTTATATAGAAAGGATAATTTGGGGGGTGAAGTATTCCCACAAACTGAATATTTTAACTCTGTATGCTGCTTTAGTAATGCTCTCCTTTTCTTGTACAGCTTCAGGGCACCATAATGCAGTACGTGAAGACCCTCATGGAGGTGATGCCCAAAATCTGCCGACTTCCCCGCCACGAGTACGGTTCCCCAGGTAACCAACTGTGCAGCCGCTACATATTGGAAGATTTATCAATGGTCCATTGAATTGGTCAAAGCAAAACTCATGAAAGCATGCATGAAAAAGACTGAAAGTTAAATAATTAAATACATTTAAATGATAAATCATTTCATTAAATTTCCTTGAATAAACCAACAAACATTAACTTCTGATCCCTAATGATTTAAATGATTTTCCTACGTCTGTTAAATGCACTAAAATGACTCTAAAATGAATCGCCTTGCCACTACTCTGATGTCAGCATCCTTACTTCTCTATGGTTTTCTTCTCCCACGTAAATCTTTTATTTCTAACCACAGTTTGAAACTAAACGTTCTTGGATGCTGTGAGTCAGGAGGTTACACTCCTCCTAAAGAAGCACGCTGTGTGGAAATACAAAGAGCTTTAATTGAAGCTTTCATATGCGAGGGAGGCTAGTCACACTGTTATTGAAACAAACTTCCTGCTCCAGCAGAGTAAGAGCACAGATATCAAGGTTTGCTCTTGTTTTGCTCAAATTTATTTTTCCTTTTCAATTTTTTAAAAAGGAGAACAGAGTCAGGAGTGAACCACACTGAGCACAAATCATTTTGCAGAAACCCGTACACTTGAGATATCTGAGAAAATGACCCGTGCTGCGACCGAAGTGTAAATGCCTGGCAGCATGTGTTCATTCCTGAAAAGGGTTAAACTTCTGCTGCGGCTGAGGGTCAGTAAATGATGTGACAGATATGAAACAGGGTAGGAAATTAGATATCTTATACCAGGAATACTCATCTCGCTTTGCAAAATGACAGGATGCCAGTCACAGGAGCCCCATACGTGTTTCTAGGATTTTAGGATGTTTCTGTGAATTTAGGACATTTCTAGAATTAGAGGATGTGTCTAGGATTTTAGGGCATGTGTAGTTTTTAAATAGGTTTCTAGAATTTTAGGATTTTTCTAGGATTTAATTACATTTCTAGGATTTTAGGATGTTTCTATGAATTTAAGAGATTTCTAAAATTAGAGTGTATGTCTAGGATTTTTAGGGCTTGTCTAGAATTTAAGTACATTTCTTGGATTTTAGGATGTTTCTAGGATTTCAGGCCATATCTAGTCATTTCTTACATTTTTAGGATTTTACACCATC
Source organism: Plectropomus leopardus (assembly GCF_008729295.1). NCBI lineage: Eukaryota > Metazoa > Chordata > Actinopteri > Perciformes > Serranidae > Plectropomus > Plectropomus leopardus. The sequence continues at coordinate 33,758,428 of NC_056465.1, forward strand.
TCTAGGAGTTTTAAACCTTTCCAGGATCTTAGCACATTTGTAGGATTTTTGGACATTTCTAGGATTTTAGGGCATTAGGGTCTTAGATAGGACCTCTGTCAGGTGTGTGGGGCACTATTTTTTTATAAACAAGCTCTTTTTTGATGCTGTTTTATGCACTCACACCTCATGTACACCAAGAGTACAAAAACAATTCCCAGTGTAAATCTGTATTTTTATTGTGAATTTGTAAGTGGTTAGGGGCCACCGAGAACCCTATCGGGGGCCAGATTTGGCCCGCGGGCTGTGAGCTGAATATCACTGTTTTGTGCTCTATTTTTTCCAGGTATCCTTGAGTTCTTTCACCACCAGCTGAAGGACATTGTTGAGTACGCTGAGCTTAAGACGGTGTGTTTCCAGAACCTGAGAGAAGTGGGCAACGCCATGCTGTTCTGTCTGCTGAGCGAGCAGAGTCTGGTACGCATCTCAAAATGGAACGAAAATTTCTTATTTCGATGCAAATGCGATTCGTGGAGTTGTTCTCTCTTTCATATCCAGCTGATAGTCTCATCAGTGCACTGACATCACATCCACGGGGATGTGTCAGTCCTCTGATATAAACTGTGACAGTTATTTAAATGACAACATTTATCAGGAGGATTTCACTTGTCAGGCTGCAATTCAAATGTGTTTTCATGTCTGTTCTGAATTTCACTGCGTGTTTCTCACAGTCGCAGGAAGAAGTTTGTGATTTGCTGCATGCTGCACCTTTCCAGAACATTCTTCCCAGAGTCCATGTCAAAGGTAAATGAAAGAATAAGTGGTTTATTTTTAAGTGAAGAGGTCTGAAGTGTTTGTTCGGTGGCTGGCAGTGTTTGTTCCAATGAATACAACTTGAAGGCCGGCAGTCGCTATCAGAAGTGAAAGTCAGCAGTAATCACTGAGATGTGGGGATAATGGAAAACATTTCCAGACTGTTTTTTCCTGCAAGATACCCAGAGTGCTTTGCTTGTTTCTAAGAGAGTGAAGAAAACTGTGTAATGAATGATAAAAGAGAATGAAGGGCAAACTGTCTCACCTCCACACAGGAGCCCGATGAGTGTCTTTTTGACCATCCGACAGTTCTGATGACAGCTTTTTTATTTTGGTCCTAAATAATTTCCTAAAACAGATGGTGAAATATAAAACTACTGAAGGAAATAGAGCATATGTTATGAGCTGTTTCCAGCTGCAGACTTATACAAACATGGTGTTTTGGTGCAGTTGTTCTTAAACTCTTTTCTGATAATTATCCCCTTTGAAACACTTTTTCAACCAAGTAAGCGTGAAACATTTTTGATGGGAAAACAGTCAAAAACAGAATAATGAGGTACAACACAGTGTCTAATTTACTAAACAACACTGTTAATGAAAAACACTTAAACCTTAAGGACTGTTTACGTGCTTTTCAGTCCTCATTTTCCACATATATATATATATATATATATATATATATACATCACGTGTACAACCAGTACAACAGCTCAGCTGACGACAGCGCGGAGGAATAAGCTACATTTTCACAGTCGTTGTTGATGTGTTGACAATAATAAAAACATAGACTATCACCAGGCTCACCCATCACACTTTTCCTCTCCTCGCTGCGTGCAGAGGGGGAACGCCTGGATGCCAAGATGAAGCGCCTGGAGGCCAAATACACGGCGCTGCATCTGGTTCCTCTGATAGAGCGTCTGGGCACCCCGCAGGTAAGGCCGGTCTAAAAATGCCATGACAGGAAGCTGTCGTTGGTGTGTTGAGTTTTTATATCACGTTACAAATAAAAGAGGTTTATCTGTTAACCATTAGGGACTTGTTGGTGCAATTTATGCACTTTTCACTCTATTTTTTTTATAATTATGGCTTTGTTCATGCATATGGAATAAGTTCTGGCAAGATTGTGTGTTTTTGTTTAATCTTTGAATTTCCATCTCAGCTCCTATAATAAGTCTGAAATACACTGTAAATAAAGTTGTTACATTCATACTGTTAAGTGCAAAAAATGCCCCATTGAAATCAATTTAAACTTTAATTTCTGATGCCACAGCCATCAAAGCACAAAAACATGCATGCATTATTTCTGGGTGTAATTCTGGGATTTTGCCTCGGAATTTGTGATTTTTACTATTTTGCTCTTGATTACATCTTTTTTTTAACCATACTGCACTGTCACAATCAATGCTGCTGCAAATCATAGACACACCCTTAGCTGTGATAATAATTTTAAAAAATCTACTCAGCATGTGTATAGAAAATAATTCATTTTTGTTTTTTCATCTGAAAACATTGTGCCATCAATTGCATTTCGTGGTCAGAGCGAGTGTGTAATATTAAAGCGGGCCCTCGGGGTTACTAACAGCCCTCAGCTTTTTTTTTTTTTGATTGTTCTCCTGCCTCACTTCTCTCTCAGCAAATCGCCATCGCTCGTGAGGGCGACCTTCTGACCAAAGAGAGGCTGTGCTGCGGTTTGTCCATGTTCGAGGTCATCCTCACACGTGTGCGGGGCTTCTTGGACGACCCCATCTGGCGTGGCCCGCTGCCCAGCAACGGCGTGATGCACGTGGACGAGTGCGTGGAGTTTCACCGACTCTGGAGTGCCATGCAGTTTGTGTACTGCATCCCTGTGGGAGCCCACGAGTTCACAGTGGAGTGAGTGCAGCACGACGTCCTCTCGCCACATGCGATTCTTAAAGCGCCACATCTTTAACCCCTGCACCCGCTTTCTGCTTTTCAGGCAGTGCTTCGGGGACGGCCTCCACTGGGCCGGCTGCATGATCATCGCCCTGCTGGGACAGCACAGACGCTTCGACATCCTCGACTTCAGCTACCACCTTCTCAAGGTGCAGAAGCACGACGGCAAGGATGAGGTCATCAAGAGCGTGGTGAGTTGGAGGAGGATCAGCAGTACTGTCACACGCAACGGCGGTTATTCACGTCTGCTGTTTCACAATCGGCACATTTCTTCATTACACTCTGAGTCTGCTTTTAGATTTCATCAGAAAACTGAAGACAGGAAATAAAACAAGTCAGTGCAGCGCTTTACTACGTCACGTAAGCTGTATCATAGTACTTTAAACCAGGAATACTCAAAGTACTGTGCTCCCATACATCTTTCTAGATTCCAGTGTTTCTTGAACTTTTGTCTCACAGGTTTATTGGACATTTCTAGAATCTTTGGCTGTTTTCTAGGATTTTAGCACATTTCTCTGATTTGAGGACTTTCTTTGATTTTAGTACATTTCTCAGATTTTAGGATGTTTCTAGAGTTGTAGGACATTTGGAGGAGTTTCTAAGATATCCAACATTCCTAGGATTGCAGGACATTTCTCAAATTCTAGGATTTTAGGATGTTTCTAGAATTTAAGTACTTTCTTGCATGTTTCTCTGACTTCAGGAAATTTTTGGGATTGCAGGACATTGGGGGCTTAGCTAGGACCTCTGTCGGGGCGTGAGGAGGAGCCTGTTTTTATATAAACAAGCTCTATTTTGATGCTGTTTTAAGCACTCTGGCACTTCATGTGTACCAACAGTACAAGCTGAGGACGTAAGTGATGCGCAGGTCATGTTTCAGCAGTGCTGATATTTCCTGCTTCCCTTTAGCCACTGAAGAAGATGGTCGACAGGATCCGCAAATTCCAAGTCATCAACAACGAGATTTTCGCCATCCTGAACAAGTACATGAAGTCTGGAGACGGAGAGAACATGCCAGTCGAACACGTCCGATGCTTCCAGCCACCCATTCACCAGTCGCTCGCCAGCAGCTGAGGTGCTGCCGTCGCTGCCGTCGCCGCCGTCGATACCGTGGACCAGCGTTAAGTTCCAAACACTGTCAGCATTACCAGACTATCCACAAATATTCCACATTTACTTTGGGTCTTCAGTAGTAAAGGACCATTAAATGTAGGGAAGTTGGGCCACATTTTTTGTCTTTTTTTTTTTTTTTTGTATTCACTTGTGCCTTATCAGAAATGAATAGATTTTTTTGGATGAACTATTCTTTGTTTTATACTTGCAGAAATAGATCAGGGAGGTGAAATTAGTTTTATCAGATACATATTTAAGGGTTTGCAGTGGTGGAATATTAAAGGTGGACGGTATTTTAAGTGGGGGTGAAAGTAAATCTGTATTTTCTATATTGTTGAACGTGCATGCTAAACCTTTTAAAGGAAAAGTAACAAAGCTCATACTCATGTTAAGCATTTATTCACTGTGCCTTCAAATGTTTTAATCATTTTAATTCAATAAATATGTAACAAATCTGTTGGTTCATCTCGAGAGCTTTTCATGTAAACGCTACAAAAAAAAGTTCAGAACGACTTCCAACAAAAACTGTTGTTACTTTCAAGTATCACGAAAAAAACTTAAATCATCGTGTCTGTCCTTTTTTTAAATGTCGTCATTTGTCAGCAGGACTTCATATAGAATATATATTAAAACCTTTATCGTTTTGATTTATAGAAAGTAAGTCAGTGCATGAATATGCATGTACATATAACAAAACATTTCTTAAAAAAAACTCATATTTACAGCGCTACAGAGGAATGAAATTAAGTTCTAACTGTAACGAATATGATCGGCTCATATTCTGAGAAAAGTAAGGCAAATTAAAACAGTAAATACAATCCACTGGTCTGTCCAACACGTCCCCCAAAACAGTTGATTGTCTTATTGTTGTCGTGAACCACAACAATGTCGTGGTTGGTGAGTCAGTTTGTAGGCAGCTGAAAAAAAGAGTTTTTTAGTGATCCAAAGAGGAAGTCATTGCTCCGTTTCTTCTAGAGACGCTATCAAAAGGCAAACCTATTTCTCTGTCCTCCATGTCTTCAGTGGACTCATTATGTAGCAACTCGTAGGTGCCGTGGGACGCCATGCCGTTGGCCGCGGGGAAGACCCGTTCCTCCTTCCTCATGGACACGGCGAGGGAGGCCAAGCTCACGCTAACGTCCTTGAAGGCGTGCAGCAGGAAGATGCCCACGATGATGGTGAGGAAGCCACTGAGGGTGCCGATCACGTCGTCGGGGCCCATGTGGCCCCACTCCTTGAAGAGGATGGCGGAGCAGGTGAGCACAGAGGTGGTGAAGAACACGTAGTAGATGGGAGTCACCAGGGAGGTGTTGAAAATGTCCAGAGCCTTGTTCAGGTAGTTGATCTGTGTGCTCACGCAGGTCACCAGCCCCAGAAGCAGGATCCACGCCAGAGGGTTTCTCACCACGTTTTTCCCGGCGATCGCCTCCTTGATGGCGATACCCAGTCCTTTGACGCAGGACACCGATAGTGCCCCGATAACTGAGCAGATGGTGATGTAGACGAGGATGTTGGTCTGACCGTGACGGGGACCCACGACAAATATGAAGATGAGGGCCACGATGATTACAATAGTAGCAAAGACGAAAAACCCTGAAAAAGAGCGAGTACGAGAGTTTTTAGTCAGACTTTACCTGAATGTGAAGACAGAAAATTATATGTAAGTTTGAATAGTTTTATCTTAAAGGGTAACTTCAGTAAGTTCAATCTGGAGCCTATTTTCCCACATTTTTGTGTACAAGGTCATGTTTAGATGAGAACGGCCATACTAAAAATGGAAGTCTTAAAAACTGCGTTAATACAACATTGTGAGACAATCCTCGTGTACACGGATCCACAAAAACAACCTGAAATGCTGTAGTATGCTTGCCAGGCCAGTAGTGTCACTTTGCAGTGAGATCATATAAGAGCACCACACGCATGTGCTAAGTGCGACTGTGAGTCTGTCGCTGGCAAAAGCACTTTTAGTGGACAGAGACTGACGGTGCGCAGAGTGATTACATCACAGCGTCTACAGCGTCTCGCTCACTGCTGGTCCAACTTTATAATCAGGTCCAGGTTGAAAAATTACAAAAGTTACTGTTAACACGTGCAAAAAAGGCACCACTCTGATGTGGAATAACCTTCATGTGATTCGCTTCAGTTTTTCAATATTTTTGTTATGAAACCTGACTAGAAAGAAAACCTCAGTTAAAGAAATACGATCCCCGCTGTTGTGTACCTGGATCGACCAGCTTTTTGGCCATGTCCTCGAGGCTGCTGATCTCCTCCTCTTTCGGGGCATGGATCACCATGGTGGTGGAGCCCAGGATGCTGAGCAGGCAGCCGAGCTTCCCGTGCAGGTTTAACCGCTCCGTCAGGAAGTACGACGACAGCACGGCGCTGCAGTGACACAAATACGGTCAGTGACAACACTCTCCACAAATCCACTGACACACATGGGGAAAGTAAATATGGAGTCTTGTGTACCTGACGAGCACGCTGAGGGCTCCCAGCGGAGTCACCAGTGTCGCAGGAGCAAAGGCATACGCTGCAAAGTTAGCTGCTTCACCAGCTCCCACTGTGAGGGATTAAAACACGTTAGTTCATTTCCAAATATGAAAAAGATGAACTAATCACTGCAGGCGGAGGTAAAAACTGAAATACTGTCTGAGGTTTGAGTGTGGTGCAACAAAGATTTTTAGTCAGTTAGATCTCTATTTCAAACATGCAGTTTCAATTTGTGCAATTTGAGGGTTAATGGAAACGCGCCTACTCAGTTCAGTTCTCTTTGTACGTCCATGCTCAACATCTAAAGATCATTTACACGCAGTTCCCCATGTCCGTGCTAACTGGACTCAGATCAGATTTTTCACTACTATGGTTCATTACTTACTTGATAGTAAACCAGCCCACCACAGCCATTCTTTAAGGTACGCATGTCCACCCTGACCTGAAGAGCAAAGACACGCACACACACACACACACACACACACACACACACACACACACACATTTCAGGACTCATTTCAATAAAACTTGCATGTAAGCAAATCTTGAATTATGTAATCGTCACAGCACAAGTCAGGAAGCTGCGGTGGATTTGAGCTGAAGGTCAAGTGACACAGTGAAGTTAATGTTTACCAGAGAGCTCAACACGAACACAAACACGCCCTGCAGAGGTGAGCAACACCGCGCACGCTTGAAATAAGGGAAGGTGTTATCTGGTATGCTGAAGGGCTGCTCCCACTGGTTTGGCTGTCGTGTTGCTCAACAATCGCAGGGAGTGTCTGAACTCAGCTGACAAAGACAACAATGTTCCTCGGGGTGACTTGTGATGTGCGTTAGACACTCAGAAAAGGTCAGCACCTGCTCGCATCGATCCCTTCCTCGCCAGCCTCAGAAGTCCTTTCTTCTTGAGGATGAAGCTGCCTCCGATGAAGATGCTGGAGCTGATGGCCAAACCCAGACCGATGTAGAAATCATACTTCCCCCTGTCCTGACCCATAGTGAGGCTGGATGTGTTGGTGTGCTCTGTCACATTTACCAAACAGTGCAGATGCTGACCAACAGTGCAGTTGTGGCCAGTCCAGACACCTGAGAGCAGAGCGTATGGAAGACAAAGAAAAACACCTTTTTTTAAACTAATTTTCAGGTATATTTCTTTTAATAACTTAAAAAGAATATAATTATCTCACATGTAGTTTTCTGAATATTTTCCATATTTTAAAAATGTATTATTTTTTATTATTAACTCTTAATCATTTCTCCCATTCTCTCTCTCCAGCTATCCAAACTCATTTTAAGGTCATTTTCATGTCACCATTCCCTAATTTCATGCAATTTGTGAGACATTTCTTGCCAAGTTGCTCATTGCCTTTTGCGGAAAAGGCACCAGACCGATTTGTTCAGATTTCAAAAGGTTAACCCTTTGCAATCTAAATAAAAAATCAATAAAAAAATAAAAAAAAAAAAAAAATTAAAAAAAGTAAAAAGTACAAGCAAATAAGTTTTTTTAAAAAAACCACAGCAATTAGGACTTGGAGAACATGCTTAAAAAATTATAATTCTCTAATATAATTTGACATGCAATTAGGATTATTAAAATTTCCTTTTTCACCCTGGCTTTTTTTCTTTTCTTGGACATTTTCCCCACTTTTTCTAAAAAAAAACCCCACTTTTTTAAATGTACTTATTTCTTGCAATTTGTCAAACATTTCCGTGTTGTTGTTCTGTGTTTTTGAAATAAATTTTACAATTTGCAGAAGGTTCAAAAAGTAAATACTAATGAAAGACATCTGAAAGCAGCGCAGGAAAAGTGATGTCGCTCCGAGTTTCGAAGGGTTAATTGATAACAATACAGAGCATATGGAAAACAACAAAGCATTTTTCAGCTGCTGTGGACAAAAAGTGACATTATTTTAACATCAGTGACCTACCGTCTCCGCAGGTGACCGTACAGAAGGAAAAACCATCATTTAAGGTGTGAGAATAATCCATCAGAGCTACAGCACATTTAGTACTCTGTAGTTTCCCTGCTCGTTGGTTCAATAACTGCTGGATGACCAACCGGTTATTTGGGTGTTGCATATAAGAAGTCTTGCAGTAGATGTGTCAATACACCTGTGTCAAGACTCAGGAATTCAGGAAACGACGCGCCATTGAGGTAAATGTTAACCTGAGCACGCTAGGTGCAGCTCGTAAAACAGCTAACCTTAAATAAAGTCGCCTGTTACACACAGTATGCTAACTACACGGTTATTACAAGTTAGTACACTACTGTCGGTGACAGCGGCACTATTACGGTGCCGCAATGTTACATTTTAATCATTTTTACGAGTATTTTACTGCGAGCACATCCCTCGTTAGCCACGTTAGCTTCATTAGCTTTGCGGCTAACTGGTTAGCTAGCGAAGTCCGCTGCCGTTAACCGTTAAACGTTGTTTGTTTTTTAGGTTTTGAGAAGTTTTAACGAGAGTTGGATACCTGATCAAAGGTGGCCGGTTTCCCCCAAAAACAACAAAGCAGCAGAGGTTAGCTAATAGCTAGCCTTCTTCCTGGCTCTGCGGCTAACCATCACATAGCTCCAGCTCCACATTCAGCCAGCAGCAGCTCCGCTTGACGACTGCCGCACTGCGAGCTTCTTCTTCTGCTTATCAGAGTCCGTGTGACCGCTGAACGGTGGCCCTCCGCCGGCTGAAGTCCGGTAACACACCGATCAGCATGTCCCGCAGCTCAGCTCCAGACAAACTCAATGAGATCATCACGGCGATTTTATTACACAATAATAATAATAATAATAATAATAATAATAATAATAATAATAATAATAATAATAACAAAAACTCTCTCTGTCTCTACTTTAGATTACTATTTAATAATACAAATGTACTTCACACTTCAAATTACTTCACCAACGTAATGAATCTCATTACATTTGATTACTTTTCTACAAATGTTTTAAACATGATAATAAAGCTGAAAAGACCCCACAGAAGTACATGAATGTTGTGCTCAAAATTTCCTCAAGGTCTTCGCTGTTGTCCAAAAAAAAAGGCCAACATGAGCATTTCTGTATGGCAAAAAAACATGAAACATGAAAACATAAATGTTTTATTCAACATATAAACTCTTGAACTGCTGAAAGCATTTCTTTCATACATAACCCCTTTGCAATCACCAATATTTTGATTAGTGACTGTAATGTGATTACTGTAACGAGTTAAATTAATGTAACAAGTTAAATGTGTGTGTGTATATATATATATATATATATATATATGTAGAGAGAGAGAGAGAGAGAGATTTTGAGTGAGATGATTTTAATCATCATAAATATAGTTTATGGACATTTTTTCCCTTTTTTAAAAAAAAAAAATTGTCTCTTTCTCCCTCTCTCCCTCCTTTTTTTTCACATTAATTTCTAGGTTATTTTTGTCACCATTTACCAATTTCTTTGCTCATTGCCAAAGTGTCTGAATACAGCGCAAGAAAAACTGAACGTCCATTCAGGTTTCAAAGGGTTAATTTACTGTATAAGAAAAAACAAAGCAAAAATACTGAATAAATAATTTCTAAAATATCTTACAGTTGTCAGGCACTTAAGTAGTGTGATTTAATTAAAAATCGAGCAGATAAGCAAACTTGATTAAGGTAAGGACTCACTGGGCTCGTGAGAATAATGTTTTTCTAGTGACTCTTTAGTACAACAAATGCACAAGTCAGCGCGCCACTTTCAAGTCTGAGCTGATCACTAGGCACAATTATTAAACCATTTCTGACAAAAAGACAGTTGTACAAATTAGTGTAAACATTTTATGAATAAATAATCCATGATCCAGATCACACGTATAAGCTGTACGTCCAAACAGTTTGTAACCACAGAACAAAAGTTTAGATTTGGTATCAGCTTTACAAATTCCTCCATTAGACAAAACGCTCATTCAGTCATTGTTAATACTCGTCTTCTATACGACTCCTGAACTAAACAGGCTGCTTCTGAAATTACACTGAATTATTCACAGGCACACTGAATAAGTCAAAGTGCAGGTGATTCAACACTGACACAGTCCAGCATCGGGAGAAAGGGAGAACATTCAAGGGGCCACATTTAAGGCATTAAAACCTAGAGGGCCCGGCCTTTATGAAAGTAAACAGAATTATTAGCTACCTATGTTTTGTACGTCACTCTACAAATATTTGAATTTAAGAAAAAAGTAAGTTGACAAATTCCCCAGGCCAAGTTTGAATGTGCTTTTTAGAAGCGATGAGAGGTGAAGAGACAGTCTCATGATGATCAAAGTCACAACGTATTTTTGTCACTCCCGACTCGTCAAATGGCCTTATGCTTCAAAATAAACACTTTAGGTACTATTTTCTAGTATCATGCATGCATGTAGTGTCTTCTCAAAATAAACTTGTTTACAGGAATGTTGGTGGTTAGGTTTAGGCGACAAAAGTACTTGGTCAGGCATAGAAAAGATCATGGTTTGGGTTTAAATCATGTTGACACACACGGGACACAAACAGCAGTCTCCTTGGTGAAAGTCCTGTGTTTGTTTAACCCCTCCACCCTGACCTCCGCCCTGATTTTACTTAGTTTTCACGTGACGTCATTACCTTGAAGAAACATCCACCTGGAGGCAAAAGTGTATATTTTTAGTAGATAATGAGACCGATAACTGATAATTGCAACCGACATGCATTTACAAAATAAATTATGATTTCTCTGTCAGTATTTAGAATTTGGAAAAAAACAAACTGCAACACAAAACTTTGTTTAAATGTCTTTAGAAAATGTTTAATCAAAACTGAAACGTCCAACATCATATACAGCAAATTCGCAGCAACTTTTATTTATAGTCTTGTGAAATGTAAATAAAAAATGAATAAATAAAAATAGCTCCCTGAGATTTCACAAAGTAAAAGTTCCTCCCATGGTAAAACTGACTTTCTTTGCTCTTTTTAATGAATTCATTTTTATCAGCAATCCTTATAATAAAAGAAAGAAACAGATGATCGGCAAAATACATTGGTCCCAGTAATCGTCCGGGCCGATTATCTGTCGACCTCGTATCATAAGCGCCCAAAACTTGTAGTTTCTTCACTTATCTTTTTTATCTGCTTCGGAGAGGTTATCCAATTATTAATGCCTTAAAAGAGATGGAAAAATGATGGATTTGTGCTGCGATTCGATGGGAGTTTTCACTGTTGGGTGCTGCAACGTAGTTTTGCTCTCTGGGGCTCAGCACAAGTAATAAGACTAAAAACTAAGAACTACATCAGGCGTTCTGAGCTTCTAATATTACTGCGTTTGGGTTTAGAGGGTGTCTTTACGTGTTAATACCAGCCGCCGACGGCTGTGAGAAAGTGTTGGTATTTGACAACGTGGGAACGATAATGGTTTGCAAGTTCATGAGTGTTAATGAAACTGTTGAAACATATTTGTGGGTTACACAGTAACTGCAGACTGTTCCATAAGAACCCGTGAGGCGATTCAAGTAAAATGTTGAATGAAAGTAGTTATAAATACACTGTTTAGTCATTTAAACTCAAGTAACACTCAAATCAAGTATAGACTTTGTGCTATAAGGAATGCAGTATGGCACTGAGGTCACATGAAGGTAAAGGCATTTCAGTCTGTCTTCTTCTTCCAGGTAATCAAGGCCTCTTGGGAAATTCGGAGTAAAACGACCCCGACACACACTGTCGTCAGACCACAAAGCATGGCGAGGCTGTCCGTCATCGTCAGCGCAGTCCACTCCTTGAAGAGAAGCGCAGAAGCCAGAATCACGGAGGATGTGAACGTCACATAGTATATGGCCTCAAACACGTTGGAGCTGAAACACTCCAAGGCCTTATTGATGAAGAAGAACTGGATCAGGATGCTGACGGCCAGCGTCCCCAGCAAGCCCAGAAAGACAGCCAGAGCTCGGCTGCTCGACTGTCCGTCTCCAAAGACGTCTTGCGCAGCGAGACCGAGTCCTTTGCTGCTTGGAACGGTGAAGCTTCCGAGGAGGGAACATATAGCGACGTACACCATGATGTTCGATGTGCCGTGAGCCGGAGCAACCCACACGATCAGTATGACCAGCAGCAGGACCACCAAGAGGGCGTACACTACAAACACTGCAGCATGAGACAGGACATGCCATTACTTTGTATATGTTAAAAAGCATATAATAGTTAGAAAATGTACTAACTTAAACCCCATGAAACCTGGAGCAACATCACTTTTCTTTTGCTGCTTTTAAACTCATTTCACAAGTATTTAAACATTTAAATTTAGAAAATTATTTGAGAAAAAAATTACAGGGGAATGGCTAAAGAAAAAAAAAGAAAAGAAAAAAGCTAGATAAAAACTATAATACTAATTCTCATAATTACACAGATAAAATTATGTTATGTTGTTCCTTTATTATTATTTAATTTAATTTTTTTAATTTAAAATAAACACATTTTTAGTTTTTTTGGGTAAGAAATTATCCACAAAAGAGGTGCTGCTGTACTATTGATCATTTTACTAGGCAAAAAATGTTTTTAATAAGGCCTACTTCTTCTATAGCTGCCAGCAGGCTGCCAACATCCCCAATTAGAGAAAGGTTGAAAATAAGGCAATGTGCAATCACTACATCTGCCCCTGGTAATCTGATGAGAGCTCAGCATGATCGTGTTTCGAAATTATTCCATCCAGAGTCTGACTAAACCTGAAACAAAAACAAAGTAGTCTGCAGGAGTCATTTTTTCCACCACTAACTATGTCGCGGAGATCCGCGCTGTGTCAGAGATCCCCGCTGCAGGCGGAGGTCTGCGCTGTCAGGTTATTTCCTATTTATTTATTTATTTATTTATTTAAGTTAATTTTTAAACTAATTTTTAGTTTTTTTTTTCTTGTTCTTTTTGCTAATTTATGTTTTTTGTTTCATTTCTTCCTTTGTTGCTTATTGCCTTCCTTCCCTGTTTTTGAAAGAAATCAAGCCAATTTTCTCAGGTTTCAAAGGGTTAAATCAGTTGGAGGATACATCGATCAATTACTAGAGTAACGCAAAGGAAAAAAAAAACAAACACTCCGCACCCGGTCCGACAGCCTCTCCTCTAACTCCAGTCTTGACGTTACGGCCTCGGCTTTAGGGGCATGAATGATGAGCACGACGGAGCCGCAGCAACATAACACACAGCCGAGTTTTCCCAGGACGTTTAAATGCTCCTTCAAGATCCACGAAGCCAGCACAGCCCTGCAACACACACAAAAAAAAATAACTTTTAGTGAGATACACATGAAATTAGGAGAGTCCTGAGAGGATTTTACAGTGTAAGAGGTTTAAAACTTGACTTTGCACCGTGGAGGATTGGTAGATGTAAAAACAGAATGTCTGCAGGTATCGAACTCTTACATTTAATACTTTTACATTTGAACCTAATTTAAGACAGATTTTGGACTAATCACATTTTTTTCTTTTCTATCCTTCCAGGCAAGTATAAAGTCAGATATCTGTTTCTGTGCAGAGGTAAGTTTCATATAAAAACATGGTTATAACAGTTAGTTTGGTTCATCTACAATTTTCAAACAACTAAGTGCAAATATATAGGAAAACACAGAATTAAGTTCATTGGTAGATTTAACATTTGTAACATCAGAAATATGGACTTTCACACAGAACAGCTTGACTCATTATGGCCGAATGAAATTAATAGATCAATACATGACATTAGATAAAATGTTTGTGGCAATAACAATTTAAAAGTTAAATTTAAGGTTTAAGTTAAGTTTAAGGCCTAATATTTGTAAAACTGTATTATCTGTAAGACATTTTAAGGACCTACAGACACCCTGAAAAAGATAAAGAGACATGATGAGATCAAATAAATTTATGCAGGCTTTAGAGATGCACACAGACTTAATTTATATTTAAAAAGGCAGCAAAAAAGATCAATAATTATACACAACTTTACAGTGCTTGAGGAAACAAACCTGCCTGATCAGCAACTGTGTGCTACAACTCAGACACAAGGACATTTTTTGGTTGTTCTTAGTGTATAATTGACTGATGTAAACTCTTGTTGCTCTACAATACGTTGCTATATACACTGAATAATAAATATCAAGCTAAACGTTTAAAAGAACAGTTAACCCCAAATCAAAAATACATATTTTCCCTCTTATCTGTTATTCTATTTATCAGTCTAGATTTTTTGTCATTTTCAGGGGAACTGTCCCTTTAAGGAAAAAGAAAAAAAAACATTAATTATCTTTTAGACTTACCCAAATAACACTCCAAGGGCTCCCAGTGGAGTAACTATCACAGCGGGGGCCACATTGTACGCCAGGAAATTCCCAATTTGACCAACAATCACTGTTGAGATTCATAAATAGATGTGTTCAAAATATTATCTACATATTACTCGGGTGAAAAAATTGAATGTGAGCAGGCCTAAAGGATATTGCACCAATCTCAGAATGTGACTTCCAACATTAACCCTTTGAAACCTTGAGCTTTTCGCCTTTAAGGTGCCTTTCATAAGCATTTCAGCCTTTGAATCCTGAGCAAATTGGTTCGAACATGGGGCAAAGGCAATGAGCAACTTGGTATGAAATGTTTTACAAATTACAAAAAATCTGTAGATTTAGAAACTTTTTTTTTTTACTTTAACTAATTTCTTGCTAATTTTTGGGTAATTTCTTCTTTTGCTGCTCATTGCCTTATTTTTATGTTTCTGAAATCAATCAAGCCAATTTTCTCAAAGCGTCAAAAATAATTTCCCTTCATCCAAAATAAAACACCACAGCAAATTATGCCCTTAAAAACGACCATAATTTTAAATTTATACATTTCTGATTTTCATAATTTCATATTTAAAATTATATTAAAGATTTATTAGAGATTTAAAGAGCTCTTCCATGGTCATTTTCTTTTTTTCTCTTTTTTTTATTGTTAGTTTGTTTATTTATTACGAATTTTAAGGTAATTTTCTTGATTTTTTTTTTTTTTTTTTTTACTAATTTCTTACAATTTTTTTCTTACTATTACCCAAAAGTTTTTGGGTAATTTCTTCTGTCGCTGCTCATCTTCCTCCCATGTTTTTGAAAGACACAAAGCCCGTTTGCCAGGTGTCAAAGGGTTAACTGAGCGCCTCCAGAGTCCATAGATGGCGCTATACTCACTGGACAGTGTGCCTCCCCACCACACCGCGTCTGTGAGGTACGACCGTCCTACGGACAAAATGCAGTCAAAAAAGTTAAGTCTGTGTGGAAAACGGCGCTCACTCATTAACAGCGTTATTTCAAAGACGTCCACGTTTGTGTCAGTGCAGCTGTTTTTAAATAAAGCTAATGCTCGTCTACTTATCTGCGCTGTCACGCTACCTCTGTCGCGAGAGCGTAAAATTCCCTTTTTTTGGAGCACAAATGTCGACCCATTGATGAAGCTTGATACTACTGCTATTACTATCCCAAAAACAGGCAACGAAATGCTTCTTGGATCCGACTCAGCAGCCATTTCTGTTGTTTATTTAGCTTAACTGTGAAATGACTGAAGGCTGCGGTCCAGTGTGGAGTTTAGACTGGGAAGTGAGTCTCTGCGCATGCGCGTTGCCATGAGCACCCGGCTGACCACCAGCCCAAACTCACTATCACAACATAACATGTTAAAAAATTATGCTTTTGTGGCGATATTCTGATTTATATACCCCTGATACGTCGGAAGAAAACGTTTTTTTTTTTTTAAAAAAAAAAAAAACGTTTATTTAAAAAAAAAAAGTAAATATATATATATTTACTTTTTTTTTTTTTTTTTTTTTAAATAAGCGTATTAACCCTTTGAAACCAGGACAAAGT
This sequence comes from Plectropomus leopardus, assembly GCF_008729295.1. Taxonomy (NCBI): domain Eukaryota; kingdom Metazoa; phylum Chordata; class Actinopteri; order Perciformes; family Serranidae; genus Plectropomus; species Plectropomus leopardus. Next base: position 33,774,560 of record NC_056465.1, read on the forward strand.
GGCTTTATTTCTTTCAATAACATGGGAAGAAGGCAATGAGCAAAGAAAGAAGAAATTTCCCCAAAATGAGCAAAAAAACTGTAAAAACTAAAAGTAGATTACTTGAAAATAATCAAAAATAATTGAATTAATAAAAAAAATCTTTTTTAAAAAACAGGAAAGTATAAAAAGAAGAAGAAACAAAACTTAAAAAATGCTTAAAAATCTTAATAATTTTGAAAAAGTGATTTCAAATATATGATTATGATGATTTTTTTTTTTAAATAAACGTATTAACCCTTTGACAAAGTGGCTTTATTTCTTTCAATAACATGGGAATAAGGCAATGAGCAAAGAAAGAAAGAAAATTCCCCAAAATGAGCAAAAAAAACTGTAAAAACTAAAAGTAGATTACTTGAAAACAATCAAAAATAATTAAATGAATACATTTTTTTTAAAAAAAAAACAGGAAAGTATAAAAAGAAGAAGAAACAAAACTTAAAAAATGCTTAAAAATCATAATAATTTTGAAAGTGATTTCAAATATATAATTATGATAATTATAAATATATATATATGGACATTTCTTCTATAGCTTTAAAAAATAATTTCTCAAATCTACTAAATTCTTGCAATATGTGGGACATTACTTGCTTGGTTGCTCTTTGGCTTTTTTGTTTTTTAAGAAATCAAACTGATATGTGCAGGGTTAAAGTATTAAACTCAATATAACTCAAGAAATGTCCATCCAGGCTTCAAAGGGTTTATTATTTTTAATGGCATATCCCTCATAACAGACATCAGGTCAATCTTCTTGCCTTTCCACAATGTAAGAATATTATGTCACATATTATTATATCACAAATATGATTTCTGTTTTCTCGTTTCTCTCTCTCCTTTTTTTAACATGAGCTTTTAGCTTGCTGTCTTGTCACCTTTAACCAAGTTCTTACAATTTGCTCATTGCCTTTTCTCATGTTTTTGAAGAGAATTAAACCTTTTTGCTCTGGTTTCAAAACTTTAAATAATTCTGAATGGTGTCGCCCAAGAAAAACTGATGTCCACCCAGGTTTCAAAGGGTTAAGGACAGAAACAATATATCTTCATGATCCCCTTCACTGTCTTAAAAAGTTAAATCCTCCCTTTAAAAAAAAGTGTGTTCTGTTGAACACACACGTGTGTTACAACAACAGAAAGTCCAGCATGTGCTTTTCACAGCACATTTAGACTCAAATAAACTGCATGTATATGTTGTTTGAAATTCAGGCCTCAGTCTTTGTCCCACAGAAGACAAATACGAATAGCCGGGTCTCAGGCGGATACAAACACGTTATATTTGCCTCTGAAATGTCACGCTCACAGAGAAACCCTCCCAGATTATTAACACACCCCAGAGGCTGTTTATCTCCGTAATCTAAAGAAGCTGCACCATCAGTATCGCTGTATATTCATCCCAATAAGTGAAATTAATTACTGAAATTATAATAATGGAAGTTTGAGTCGACAGATCCATATCCTGATAATCTTATATAATTAATAGAATTTAAAAAATCCTCATTTGTGAATACTGACCCCCTTTGAAATGACATGGTTTAACGCCCGGGGGGGGGGGGGCGTTAGTTGTGTATTTGTCTTTTTGTTTGTTTGTTTGTTTATTTTTTCTTTACCTATAAAGTAAAGACAAATTTGTTAAACTGAATGTTGTTTACAGCTGATTACAAAGCAATGAATTGTTGATACCTGCTGCTCAAACGGTCAAGGGTCAGTGAGATAAAATAACAGCATGCAGATGATGGACAACAACAAAAAAAAACTAAACAAACCATAATATACAGCCAGATTGTGCTGCATTCAATTCCAAACAGGTCTATTGATTAGATTTAAGCATTTAAGATATCCACCTTTATTGATCCCAGGGGGAAATTTGGTTATTGCAGCAGCAGCATAAGGGCAGAAATAAATACAGATAAGTATAGAACATACCATAAATAAGTTATAAGAGGTAGTCCCTACAAACTAAAACAAGAGTAATATAATATTGTATAAGTCCACTGCTGGGGTATAACATAGTGTATAGTATAACTTATTGTAAAATAGGTTAAATTTAATGGTTTTAAAAAGGTCAATGGTATAAAATCAGTATCAGTTGATCCTGAGGGGAAAATCCTGATACACTGCAGTAGCTCTGAGGTAAAACAAAGATACTTTTAGAAAATGGCAACAGGAATGATGAAAGTAAAAGGTGAGTAAAAAAAAAAAAAGAAAGAAAAGAAATGCATTATGCTTCAATTTCACACCAGTATGTAAAATATTTAAAATATTTAAAAATATGTATAATATGCATAGTGTATAAGAAATACACTTTATAGCTTTATGCTACCTTACAATGTGCACAACTATAAATAAAGGTTTAGAAATGTTAAAAAAATAAATAAATAAATGACGCTACAATGTACATGTTAAACATACAAATAAATAGTGAATAAATTATAAAATAAACACACTCTGTAATTAACCCTTAAACATCAGTTTTCTTGTGCTGTATTCAGATGCCTTTTACTAACATTCAAACCTCTGAAATTCGGTGGGGTTTCATAACAGACAGTCAAAATAATAAATAAATAAATAAAGAAATGTATCAATTTATTGCCGTGAGTCAGTTAAAAAAAACGAAAAATCCCGAGAAAACTATATTTATAATTCTATGTTACAGAAGAAAGAAAAAAGTATTTACTATTTTTTTTTTTTAATTATTTGGCTTTTTCTTGAGTTTTTTCCCTGTCTCTTTCCTTATTTTTAATGTTATTTTCTTGAACCTTTTTATCAATATCTTTCGTCCATTTCCTGTTTATTTATTTAGTATAAGAAATCAAGCCAATGTGCTAAAGTTTTTAATGCGTTAAATAAACATCTAAAACTATATTAAATATGTAACTCTGTCGCTAAATAAAACATCTGTGAAATAAACACCAAATTCCATGAGACACGTCGCCACCTAGCGGACATTTTTTATTTAACTCCGGGCCGACCCCGCCCCTCATATGTCCCGCCTCTGATCCATAGGGAGCGCTCATTTTATTACCCCGACCGGTCCGAGCGGGCGGAGTAGACAACCCCGGATCACCTCGCATTAGAACCCCACCTCAGCGGGCTGTCGCGTTACACACGAACCGCATCCACTCTCCCAGTTACCACTACGTAATTTGTTTCCATGCCTCGTGCCCTAGTCCGCGACCTGTCAATCAAGTCCATTATGAACGTCTTGTTAATGCAGCAAAGCAGCTGAGGGGACGAGAATAGCCTGAGAAGAGACCGCAGGTAATTTAGCAAAAACAAACGATGTTGTCAAATTCAACACGTTAACCGAAACTCTCCGTAACGTTTTTATCTCGTCCGGTTCGGTGTCATGTCACGAGAAAGCTTGTTCATCGTTAGCATTAAGCTAGCTAACGCTGTGTTGGTATTAGCTGTCTAGCGAGCTAAGTTAGCCTTAGCCCCCGAGCTAATGTGGATGTTACCTAGCGTTATGTGTTGCGTTATGAGCACACTGATGCTGTGTCAGTGCGCGTTATTACCCGCTGGACTAGTGTTTGTTATCATGTATGATAACCAGGTAGTAACCGCGGTAATGACGTTAACACAGACTGTGTCCTTGCTAGCTGTAACTGCTTCGATATACTCGTTTTGCTACCAACGTCTCATGTAACGGTATAGTTACGGATACATCTTTGGCCTCAAATTCTGGCGTTAATTATCAGATTGAAGCTAGAACAAGGTTCATTAGGTTGTAGATGAAGTTGTAAAAATTTGGCGCATATGTCATTAGAAAAGATGGTCATGCTAAGTGTGCAGCATTTTGTGCAACGCTGCTTCAACCAAAACATCCACGATAGTAAAAGCAGCTAAATTTTGATGTGACCTAGCTGTTGTCCAAAGTTAGTTTGTATATTTATAAAGACCTGTCGTTGAAATAGAAGTGATTCAGTCTCATGCTTTGGGAACTGGCGTTGGGTTTCCCACTTGTTTACATTTGGGTTATATTATTGGTTTTTCATGCTTCTTACAGGCTTGGGGTGATCTTAGTGCAAGTTTCATGTTAAAATAGATTATTGTTATGCTACATTTTTGCCGATTTCAAAGGAAACTGTAAACCTACCAGGAAAGAAAATTGCTAATGTCGAAACTAACTTTATAATTTAGTCATGGTCAAAGAGCTAAACACTCATTGATTCACTGGCTCATAATAAAGCTTATTCTCATCTAGCCTTTTTCTCATCAAAACTGTTTTATATTGTACACAAGACCATTAAAAATGCATACAGATACATAGAAGGACTAAAAATACAACAAAAAATGAAATGGTGAAAACTAAAATGTAAATAATAACAAAAAAATAATTACACTTGCCTTTCACAATGCTAGGGTCTATGTTACATGTATCATATTCTAATAATTTAAAGATTTCAATGTCTTGATAACCTTAGTAAAAAGTTGCATGATATATAATTTGTTATTTTCAATCCCCAGCATTTTCTCAGTCTCTCATCCCAGTCTATCATGTCTTTGTCTTGCAGGTTGGCTGCGTTTGCAGCCAGGAGAGGAGAGGGGAAGATGCCTTCTCCATCTTTTACCCTCGATGCTCAGCTGAGATTTCATGACAAATGGCTAAAGATAGACTTGCAGGTATGTGTGCATTTAACAGGGAATAATGTGACAACAACTGCTTTTTCAGAGAGGACAGCATGTTATTTTGTGGGCTCAGGCACATGTGACTGTGGAGATTTGCGTTCGCTGAAAGATGGCGTTTTTGTTTTGACATACTTGTTTTTGCCAAAAAGACTGTATCACTTAAGTTTCTTTTAAAAGTGGCTTTGTTCCTAGGTCAGTGTCAGTCTTACTTTGTTGCATCATGTTGGTGACATAATGCAAAACCCCAAAACCTTGATGTTTCACTGATAATGAAGTAGCATCTTATCCCTTATCCTTATTTTTTCACCAAAAAGTGTTTTCTATGATGCCAGAAAGTGGATGCATATTACACTAGTTTGCACAAACATCCAAAATGCTGCTTATTTAACATGGTGAAAGTCAAACTCAGAGACAAAGTGACAGTGTTCATAACCTGACACGCCTCACTTCAGACATGCCTGGAGGCTGTATCAGACCTCATGCACAGATGATTATTGTTTGTCCTGTAATGTGAAAAGAAGTGTAGCCTATAATATTACAGTAAGTTTGAGGAATAGGCATTAAGAAATCTCTGTTGTGAAAACAAACTACTGTTGGCTGTAATTTTGAGGTCTTTCAATATATGATGGATTTAGTGAAGATCGGGATAAAACACTGTCTCATTCTTCGAAATAGGCTGTGTGATGAGCTGTCTGCTCTCAGCTCCACAAATTGCAGCCTGTCTGGACTGAAAATTGGTTTGCACTTCCAAATGAGGACTAAAATTGGGAAAGGGTGTCATGTTTTCCCACCGTTAGAGCTCTCTCCAGTGCTGAAGGCAGATTTAGTGCTATGTTGCTGGTCTGGTGTCATCTGTGAGCTAACATGTTTTTGACATTTAAGACACTGGATCCTTGAAAGTAAGCGCTGGCTTTCCACTTGTGAATGTTTCTAAGTAAAGAAAAGCATAGATGTTGCACCACTGGGATGATGACACAGATTTCAAAGTAGATACATTCTTGAATCAGCTGGGATTCGGTGATAAAGCAGCTATTTTGTACTCTGATTCTTCACCTATATTTAGTTTTATTTTGTTGCTTAGTTGTCTCAGCTGGGTTATGAAGACGGCACAACAAATTTTCTTTAATAAGCTGAAAAATACAAAACAAATTCAGGATAAGAGAACATATTTAGTTGATAATATAACACAAATAGAAGCTAACCTGGGTTCACTGGTCTTACTGGATTCTTTAAAGGGAAACTTTGCTGATTTTCAACTAGATTTATAGAATATCAATTCGATGTGTGTGTGTGTGTGTGTGTGTGTGTGTATGTGAATGAACTGTGCCAAACTTCCATCCATTGTGCCAGCACCTAGGTCTCCCTGCTCATCGATGATGATCAATCAAAGGTTGATTTTGTTGATAAAGGGAGCAGACCTTAGGTGTACTTAAATGTGTGTGTTTGTATGTACTTAAAGTTTACCTTCTTTTCCCCAGTTTTCCAAGATTTTTTGATAACATAGGTTACTGTGCGAAAGTCTTAGACCACCTTAAACTTTTTATTCTATTTTACCAAGGTTGTAATGATCATGTATTCCCTGCTCATTATTGATGAGCAGGGAGATGGGTGATATGTTTTGCATCGTTAGGTGGATTTTTGCTGACTCCCGGGCTGTTGCTGAAATTACAGATTGCACTTAAGCATTTTCAGTTGTCCACCACCCTGGATACGAAGAGTTAAGTAGCGGATCGAGAGACCCAACCCTCTCTTTCTCTCTCAAACTCAGATCAAAATATAAAACAAGGCAGTTCTGATCAAATAAAAAACAAATTTCTGTTACTGTCGTGCCTCTTTCAAAAACATATTTTGTTTCCCTGTTTGGCTGTAATACAAAAATGTATGAGTAAGAAGTAGGTGCCATGCTATTTTCAGTGTTGTTAAAAAGGAGGCTGAAAAAGCAGATCAAACGGTAAAACTAAGCAGTGCTTAGCACTGCATTGACTATTTCTCACCTCAAATGTTTATTTGTAATACAATATTGTTTTTCTAGCTGGCTAACATATTGTTTACGGACAAATAAGCCCAAAACAAACTCGCTTTAGGTTAACCAACTATGGGAGGGTTTATTAGGCCGGTGCAGCGCTGTGCATTCTGGTAGTTGTAGGTTTTCCACCTCTTAAGCAAAAGCAAATGCCACAGCCCATTTTACTATGTTTTGTCTACTCGAGTTGCACCAATTTCAAATGTATTCTACTGCTCAGACAGCCTAGTTTTATGAAATGAGCGTCTTTCCAGCAGTGAAACGCTTTTTAAAGATCCAGTTATGTAACGTGACGAGTGCCTGTCTGTAGCATACTCATGCAGATCTTACAAAGCAAACACATGAAGATGCAAATCCACATTGAACATTTTGATGCTGTTTTTTATTAATGTGCCGTGCTGATATTTTGTGTTTCTCACTTCCTCTGGCAGCGGGCGTTCTCTCCAGAGGGACTGAGTGAGATGTGGAATGAAATGGTAAAAGATGAGGAGATAACATTTAACGGAGAAGAATCGGCTCACCCAGGTAAGCACAGAGAGATTACAGCATTCATCTGTGCTCTGTTACAGATTTACACATTAATGCCGTCTGTTTGTGAAGGCATGGTACATTTTTACACTGTGTCTAAATGTGATTCAGGAGCCAGAGACAGGGTTGTTTTTGTCTAACTTTGCTGATGAAAATCAATTTCTTTTGGTAATTTCAGAAGACTGCACTGACTGCTTTGGAGCTCAGAAGAAGGATGAACCAAACGACAAAGAGAAGAAAGAGGAGGAGGAGACCTCGACATCTGTGCATCACTCCATCATTGAGACCTGGGACTGGGGGCGGCAGCCAGGTGAGTGGGCTACCTGAACAAGGTTAAAAATATCCTGTTGTGACCTACTTCTACCGCCATACTTTCCTGCTCTCCTGTTGTTTTTTACACCTTTCTGTTTCCCAGTAGTGTAATTAACACCACGCTGACAGCACATGGTTTCACAACACTTAAATGTCGACTAGATACAATGATACCGACCGTTTCGACACATGACCAACATTCTGTGTTTATCAATTTCACGTCTGCTAACCCTGCTGATGTGTGCATGTTTTTCTGGCACGTGAGATGTGGAAACTCTGAAATGACAACTCGCAGCCTGCAGGTCTTAGAGGTTATTTTTACCCCTCGGAGTGTAATCTTGGTAGGCGTTACAATGTGGCACAGAGAGGGGTAGCGTCTCTCACCCCAGTTGTGTTTACTGGTGGGACTGGGTGGGACAGTGTCATGGTGGTGGGAGATAAGCAGTAGGTCAGGGGAGCTAGTGAATGCACGTTTTGCTTGTAGCTACTTGGCTGCTCTTCTCTCTTTTTTTTCTTTGAGTGAAGCAGGAAATCGGACGGATCTGATTGTACAGTGAGTGTAACTGGATCGCTACATGGATGAGAGCTCTGTCACTGATGCTTAAATGTTCAAACAGCAAACTTCCTGCTTTTCCATTGAGTGGTCAGATATCTGGAACATGTTGATCTCAGCAGTTACAGCTCAGACCAAATCTATTGTTTTGAAATCAGAGAGGTGCAGGGACGATGACAAATTTGCTCTAAACCTGAGCAATGGATGTGTTTTATACCTCTTTTTGCCTCTTTTACAACAGTTTTTACAACAATATTTTTTATTTTTAAGTAATTTTTTACTTCTAACAATGATAACATATTAATACAATAGTCAGTCTTGGCAGCAAATACAGCATACTTTAAAATGAACTGGCAAGCAAATAAAACAGAGGTGGATATACAGGTGTTGCAGAGATCTTGAAGTTGCCCCGACCACAGTCTTCAGCTTTATTTCTCATCACCAACATGAAGCTCCCTCAGACATTTTCAAAAACTAACAGTGTTTTAATTTAATTTAATTAAATTATTTAATCTACCCTGTACCTTTTATTCAGTAATGCACATTAGTTTTTCCATAGCAGCAGATGTTGAGAGATCCTTAATGTTAGAGATGCACCAATTTATCGGCCGAACATCAATATCAGCCGATATTTAACTTGTTGATTACTGCCATCAACTTATCTGCAAATAAGATGACATTTACCAACAGCAGTGGCTGATGTTGATGATCAGTTTTGCAGAGGCTAAAAAGCATGACTTGAGACTGATATCCTGTCAATAGAAGAAGTGTTTGGCATGAACAGATATTCTGAGATATTCTCCTGGACGTCTTTGGGACAAAGGGACAAAGTAAATTTGTCAGGGGACACACCGCATTTTGTCCCTGCTAGTTAACTTTATCAGTTAACAGCTATCGGAGGTTTCACTGAGTTACATCATGATGCGTTCAAGCTCTGTTGGGTAAAAATGTGTCTTGGGCAAAGATATATTATAATATTTTCAAGAAGTGTTTTTTTAATGTAATCTTGTGCAATTTTGTTTTTGGTGAAAAATTTGCATAAATACAGCTGTTTGAAGGAGAAATTTGTGGATGTTTCCACAGCAATGCAATATAGATATTAAAGAGGAAATATGATATAGTGAATTTGGTAAACAGGCTTTTGAAGAAATTTTTTTTCAAAAATTCCTTTAAAAGAAAAAAGGTTTTTATGTAAAGCAAGGTTATTTTAAAGGTTGTTTCATAAACGTGTACCTGAATTTGTGCTCTTTCAAAGGTAGTGTAATGAAGGACTGAATGACTTAAAAACAGTTTAGTTTTTTTTTTTTTTTTAGATATTGAAGATTTATTTTTGTCCCTGGCACAAAGTTGGAATAAATATTGACAAAAACAATATCAATTAGAACAAAAAAACATCTGTATCGGCTATCGGCCAAACTATAATTTAAACATCGGTATTAGCCCAGAATTTCACAATCACTGCATTCCTCCTAAATATTGATCCATACATGGTTTGTTGACATTTTCCCATAATTAATTATAATAATTCTCATCCTGTTGCTTTCTTAGACTGCAAAAGACACAAGTTTATTTGTGCATGGTCGCTGTTCTTAGTAATAAAATTACTTAAATAAATCCTCCGGATGCTCAACTTTGGCCAATAAGAGATTTTGAGTTTTGTTATTTTGCAAGAACCTTCTTCCAAAAACTTTTGCTATAAGCCCTAAAAGTGCTCCTCTAGCATTTTTTCAAGCATGTGGCTGATGAAGATGGGATTAAAGTGAAGAAGTTGTGACGGTGTTAAGATCTTTTATAAAGAGTTAATCGACCTCCTATAAATGTTCTCGCACAAGTTACTTTTTAGCCAAGGGTGATGTATAATAAATAGTAAGAGACTTTGTCTGACTGCGAGACGTATATCTGTCCTGACAGCCGAGCACAGCTGACTGTAGCGCGGCTCATACAACCTCGGGCCAGTCGGGCTTACATAAAGCTTAAGTGGATTTCAGACCTGCTATTTTGGCTCATCTTGTCTTCCCTGCAGCGCTGCTCCATAGACACATAATGAAACCTTTTCTTGCTACCAGATCAGAACAAAGGAGTGTTTGTGATCATGGCCGGTAGGGAAAATATTGAATATGGTTAATTTTCTTTTTGTCATTTTAAAAACAGTCGAGACCAAAACTAATAAGGAAGTACCGTGGGACACTTTCCACAGACACTGTGCTGTCAATGTAAAAAAGAACCGGAGTGTTTCATCACTTTTTGCAATGTATTAACTACTAATTATTGTTTATTTTTCTATCTGTGGTCTATTAATATTGGTAAAAAGAAAGTTACAGCATTTTTTATACATATATTTCATGCATCATGTAAACATGAAAGATGAATATTTAAGGCTGCCTTTTTACAGATTTGCTTTTTTCCATGGTTTTTGCCTCTCCTTTTTCATTCTGTTTGTGCTAAATTTATTACTTGGCTTTACGAGTTAATGTGAATTTTATGGGTAGCAAAATATTTAAAACATAGTCTTAGTATAAGACTTCTTTAACAGCTACAATATTTTTTTTTAATTTTGTTTTACTTTCAGTCTCATTGAGATATCTTTTCAGAGAGAGATCTGAGGACAAGAAACATTCACAAGACCACAATCAGCAAAACAGAAACACAACTTTGCACCAAACATGGCATTTTAAAAAAAGTTACAGGAATCATAAAAAATAGAAAAAAGGGATCAGAAAAAAGAATAAAATAAAATAAAATAAAAAATTAAAATAAAATAAATAAAAACAGATAAAGAAATCTGAAAATAAATAATTAATTTTCGTTATTGCCTCTGATTTGGATTCACTCTACAATTCAATGGGTTCTTCCTGCCTGTCCACCAAGTTTAATGAAAATCCAGCAAGTTATTTTTTTTCTGTAATCCTGCTGACAAACAGACAAACAAACCAAAAACAACCTCCTCTGTGGAGCTAATAAAGCTTTAAAATCTCCAAGGTGATTATGAGACCTTAGTTTGAGGGCAGATTTCAATTCATTCCTTTTAAAAGTTCCACAGCACCTGAAACCAGTTTTACTGGATATCTAAGGTTAAAAATAGTTTGGATTTGTTTGAAGAGCATGAAGTACATATTTATAGATAATTTAAACAGCAGTGGGCCATGCATAGATCATTGTGGCAACGTATTTCTGAACCAACATATTGTATTTACTGCATGTACATTTTAACATGTGTTCCAAGAGAACTCTTGCTGACAGATGTTTTTAGATTTATTTATTATTTTCTCAGAGGTAAAATAAAACCATTAATCTGACCATAAGTTACCTTTTTTTGCATGTATGTGTTTCATATGGAGACAAATTGTTGACAGTTTAACTTTGAGACTTATGGTTTCAGATTAATGGTTTTATTTTACCTCTGAGAAAATATTATTAGTTTTTTCCTTAGTATTATGAAACAAAAAAAATCTCAAGCTGACCTGCTCATAAAAGAAATGACACGTGAGTTGTAGATTTATAAATAATTTGATTTATGTTGCTCTTTTTGCACCTAAAATAAGTTTAACAATGTAATTTTTTCTAAAAAAAAAAAAAAAAATATGGATGATTCCTTATATTTAGGAGGGAAGATAATATTTTCATCTCCCTTCCCTTGTGTGTGTGTGCGTGCGTGTGTGTGTGTAGATGAGAATGAGCTGAAGGACTGTCTGTTGGTCCTGGTCGACGACCAGCAGAAGCTCTCGGCTCAGATGGCCAAAAGCACCCTGTCTGCCCAACGCCTGCGCCAGCGCCTGGTCATCCTGGAGCGCTACCTCATCTCTCTGAGCCACAGCATGATGGAGGAGGAGGAGAAGTACAAGGTCCGCTGGAAGGGGCCGCCCAGCCCACCACTGCCTGCTGCTGACAACAAGAGGTAAAAAATAATGAAGCCAGAGTGTGAGAGCTGACGAAGCAGAGATTTTAGATTAAGATTAAGTATGAATTAAGATTAGATTCCTTCATCTCCATCCTGCACGTTTTTGTACTTATTTATTTATTAATATAGTTTATTTTGCACAGTATTATCTTGCTATTTTGCTATCCCTTTGCTGCTGCAATGTTGGAAATTTCCCCACTGTGGGACTAATAAAGGATTATCTTATCTTATTTTATCTTATTTAGATTAAGTGTGAATGTGAGTGTGCACATGATTAGTCCCGCGATGACCTTTCAGGTTCATCATGACCTGTATCCAACTTTTTTTTTCCAAAAAGTGAATGGTGCTTCCAAGGCATTTTATTGTGAGTGAAACTCTTCCACAGGACCTTGAATTTAAAGGGGACCTATTTTGCTCATTTTCAGGTCCATAGTTGTATTTTGGGTTTCTATTAGGACACCTTTTCATATTTTAACGTTGAAAAAAAAAAACAACCAAAAAAACGGATTGGCTGACACAGCTGTCAATCATGTCGGAAAATCCCCTTTTTGTAGAATTTATTAACTCAATAAAACAACTTATAAAAACAAACACCAGGACACCATTTCTATGCTTTCTGCCATTTCTGCTGCCCTGAAATGTCACGCAAACGTCACAGTTCGGCAACCCGGATATTATCAAAAGTTCCCAATTTCCCACTCGTAATTCCGATTTAGGAGGGCTGTAACTCGTATATATGATATTTCTGATGAGCACGTGAAGGCAGCATATGAAGATCCAGCATTGTAAAGAGAAAAAGCATAATTGGTCCCCTTTAGCAGCTTCACTGCAACTCAAATGTGATTTGAGCACACAGTGTTGTAAATTAGGAAAGTGGTTGAACAAAGTGTTCTGTAAAACTACAAATTGAGGCCAAACTGTTTCAACCTACATAATATAGGATTGGTATGTACTTATATGACTTAAAGAATGTTAATACTTGGTTGAGTTAAACCCTACAGCTGTGTGTGTGTGTGTGTGTGTGCGTGCGTGCGTGCGCACTCTACACACACACAAATGCATCTTGTGTTAATCTCTGTGCATTTTGCTTTGTTTTTCAGCCCTCGCCCGGCCAGTAAAGGGGTTGAAGGTTTGGCCAGAGTCGGGTCCAGGGCAGCTCTCTCTTTTGCCTTTGCTTTCCTGCGTCGGGCCTGGAGGTCAGGTAAGAACATCCGGGGGACGCTGACAGCTGTTGTGCCTCGTTGGTGATGGTGATAGCTGCGGTCATGGAAATGGAGCTCTGCTTAACAGCTGGTATTGAATGTGTTGCACCATGTTACAAGGTGCTGGTAGTAAACAACCCAACATATTTCTCAATGTCTTCAGGCTGAGCTTGTGATGTTGGCTAGATGAAGGACTGAAGGGGTTTAGGCCTGGGGAGATTCATTTGTAACACTCGTTTGGTTTTATTTCTTTCGAAAACTAGTTCCGCGAATTGTAAGAAATTAATAGATTTAGAAAATTATTTTTAAAAGAGCTAGGGAAAAATGTCTAGGGAAAAAGAAAAAAGCTAAGGAAAAACTATACTCATACATATTAAAATTAAATATCAAAAGTTATGTTACAGAAATATCATATATTGAAAGCATTTTTCCAAGTTTCTTGTTTTATAATTTAGTTTTTCTTTTCCACTGTTTAGTGTATTTTATTTTTATCTATCTATCTATCTATCTATCTATCTAATTTTTAGTTTATGTGTCCTTTTGTTGCCTTTCTTTTTATGTTTTTGAAATAAATCAAGCCAATTTTCTCAAAGGGTCAAAATCATTTCCCTTCATGTATGTAAGGGAGTTTTTGACAAACATATTTTAATATAAAGCAGTCCAATTAGACACCACAGCAAACTATGACCTTAAAAATGACCAAAGAGTTAAATATTTATTTGATTGTACAAGTAAAATACAAAAAATAAACTTTAGTCCGTCTTTGTTATCTTGGCAAGCAGAGATGCTGTTTTTGTTACGTGCACTGATGCGAGGTGGAGAGCTGCCTGTCCACAGGGACTGGGTGGGAACAAAGAGCCGGCCTCGTCTCTGTAGCCTTCCTGTAACATGAGCCACACATACACACACACACACACACACAAACACACACACACACACACGGACAGTTAAGCCTCTCATCCTCAGTCTCGCTGTATTCCTGGAATACACTGTCAGAGCGGTGTAACAGTGTTTTCTTCCACCACCTGCTGAATGAACACCAACAAATTCCTGATATTATGGAGCTTTCCTGATTTAGCAGGTGCTTCAACAGACAGAATAAAGACCATTGAATCTGATTGGTTACCACTTGCTTGAGATTATAGTATGTTAATGCATGCAAGTCTGAGACCTCATTCATCAAGCACCCTAGAACCAATAAGTAGGTAGGTTTCCATTAACCCTCAAATTGTGCAAATTGTAATATCGAATATAAAATACATCTAATGGAAACACGTCGATTTATTGCAAAAAAGTTTTTACGCTCATATAAGGTGGTATTTCAGGCACTTGCAATGAAAATACTTTTGGGGCTTTTATAGACCACATAATGCTATGGCTGTGCGCTTGTGGGTAGGAACCAGCTCCCTCGGGCATGATGCAGCAGGAGCTACAAGACGTGTTATTGCTTCGCATAACTCTTCAAAAGTTGTGCGGATCATCCAGAAGTTTTGAATCCACAATTCCTCTGTGAAATCATGGATTATCAGCTCCTGGAAATCCCTCATACATGGCCCGTAAAAGGAGCTTGCTTTTCCATTACTGCTCGCATAACACGCCTACGTCGCCTTTGATTGGAAATAATGACGGCGAGTGCGGTGGCTGCAGTAGAAATAAACCTGCATAACATCGCAGAAGAAGTCACATAACAACACTCAATGGAAAAGTGGTCATCTTGCAGTTGTGTTTTATCGACATTTCTTACTGCTTAAGTTTTTGCACAAATCTGAAAATGGGTGGCGTCCAGCTCGTGGCCCTTAGCTGCTTGTCATCCACTCTCTCTCCCCCTTTCACACTGCTAGTTTTCTCTTTTGCAGAATTTTGTCGGAAATGATTGATGCCGGTCCACTTGTCCTGGATGATTTGAATGTTTTAGACAAATGGGAGAAATTCTGTTCGAACATTATCGGAGTTATCAAGCTTGAAAATATTTGATAGTACTGTTGCGTCACATAAACAAACGATGTGCCTATCAACCGTGCACTCCATATCAGAGGGATCTGAAGATGTGTGAGCACTTGCTGTCTTATATTTTATCTCATATTTGTGGGTGTTTATAAATCAGGCGATGTTTGTGTTTTACAGGAGATGATGCAGATCTTTGCAGTGAGCTTCTCCAGGAGTCTCTGGATGCCTTGCGAGCTCTTCCAGAGGCGACTCTGTTTGATGAAGGAACTGTATCATCAGTGTGGCTCGAAGTTGTTGAGAGGGCCACCAAGTTCCTCAGGTTTGTTATTTATTGATCAGTAATTATTCTGTGTATTGTCAGACATGTTGGATAAAATTGTGTGATTCTCACGTCCTGTCTTCTTTGGGACCAGTGACGTTCATGGGAGTGCCAGCACCAAAGGCAACATTCCTCTCCAGGACCAGCACTTAGCCCTGGCCATCCTGCTGGAGCTGGCTGTGCAGAGGGGCACTCTCAGGTAACCAGATACTCTTAATCCCTGCTCATTTGCTTATGCTGATATCCTGCTGCAGTTTAAATACACTGCGACCTCATTGCTCACTTTGTCTGTGTCTTTGCAGTCAGCTGCTGTCTGCTGTTCTGCTGCTGCTGCGCCTGTGGGAAAGTGGCACCAGGGAGATGGACAACGAGCGCTCCACCCAGGGAACCAGTGCCCCTCTGCTGCCCCTCCTGCAGCGCTTTCAGAACATACACAGCAGCAAGGAGGAGCCCATTCCTGAAGAGGAAGCTGAGGTGAACCAGCATCTGTGTATCTTAATAGCAGTACAATTAAGCCAAATTCCAACTGCATGGTACAGTCCATCTCTACTCAACTCAACATGCACTTTTTGTTTTTCCATTACAAAAGTTGTAGATAGTGCCTGGTCCTTTTTTGGGTACCACCTTAGTTGAGGTTCCTTGTAAACTGAGCTGGTACAAGAAGGTGAAGTTAAAACACTGCAGACCTCTGATTGGTCAGAGATTATCTGCACCTGTGTGACATAAGAAATTCTGCACAAACCCACCATTTTTAGTGAACGTCCCTACTAAAAACCCCAAAGTCCTTCCTCTGCGTTTCCCAAAAAAATAAGAAAGACTAATAAATCTGCCTTGTTAGAATGATCCTTTTGTACACCGATCCGCAAAAACAACCCAAAATACGGTAGTATGCATGCCAGATCATCAATTGGAGCTGTAACTTTGTAATAACTCATTATAGAAGAACACCACATACCTAAAGTTTGTGTTTTCATGCCCCCAAAATGCAGTTGTGGTGTGAATGAAATGAAATGAATGAAAGGCCAAACAAAACAAAATTTTAACGTTTCGTGCAAGAGCTGCTTTTGTGTGAACAGCCTTTAAATAGCCAAGCGACCTAGGAGAACGGGTGCCACCTGTACAGAGACTGTGTCCTTGCTGCAGCAGCAGGTTCGATTCACGCTGTGGCCCTTTGCTGCATGTCATCCGCTCTCTTTTTATCCCCCTTTTATGCTTAACCTGTCCTTTACAATAAAAGCAAAAGCCAAACAAAAAATAATAAAAAAAGAAAAAATAGCCAAGCGACAGTCAATAGCAACCACATTTTGAAAAAATTACTTGACCCATATTCTAAAAATTGGCATCCCGCAAAACTACGAGGTGCAGATGTTCCTCTGTTTGGTTTGGAAGAAATCTGTGGGTGTCATGTTGAGTTGATGACGACATCACAGCAGTTTCACTCGGCATTGGCATGATTGGCAGAGAAACACGCCTTTTTAGGAGGTGCTATCTGCAGCGGAAAATGAAAAGATAAAAGGACTTTGAACCAAAAGCGAGTTGAGTAGAGTTCAGATGTACCAAGCATTGTAAATGCAGCATAAGACTCTAAATGTATATGAGAAATGGAGCACATCCACTCCATATACTCCAAATATCACTTGAAGACTGGACAATAAGGTCTGTTGTTTCGTGTGTCTCCTGGGAACACCTGTCTTTAAGTGCCCCTGTGTTCCTGTTCCTGGTTAATAATCAAGCTAATTAGTACTTTGCTGTGGTTGCCAGATCCTCACCGCCCAAATGAGTCCAAATGAGAGCTTCTTGCGCTACCTGACCTTGCCTCAGGATAATGACCTGGCTATTGACCTTCGGCAAACAGCTGTTGTGATCATGGCTCACCTGGATCGTCTGGCTTCCCCCTGCAGTCCTCCACACTGCAACTCTCCTACATCCCACAAGGTGACAACTATTTTTATCAACTGACAGTGACTATTTTTTATCTTTATTTTGTAGGTCAATGATGCTACTCCTTCCCTCAATTGATGCTAAGTTATGTGCCTGCTGCATCATCTTTGTGCTATATTTATCTTGGATGAGTTGTACTGTATGATATGTTGAGACAGAAAAAGAATGGATAAAAATAGTTATCATCAGACTTTACGCGAGTGAGAATCCTTGATCAGCAGTTAATCAGATCTGAAAGGGTGACATGAATTTTACACACTGTATTTTTATAATCATGTTTTTGCAAAGGAGAAACAAACTGTCAC
Source organism: Plectropomus leopardus (assembly GCF_008729295.1). Classification (NCBI taxonomy): domain Eukaryota; kingdom Metazoa; phylum Chordata; class Actinopteri; order Perciformes; family Serranidae; genus Plectropomus; species Plectropomus leopardus. Next base: position 33,792,256 of record NC_056465.1, read on the forward strand.
CATTGCCTCATTCCCACTGCACAAATACCCACTAAAACCTGCCAAAATCTGGCTTTTTAATGCAGTGAGAACGTGTAAAATCTGCATTCACACCTGCGTCAAATGACTCTGTGGTAGACTCAGGTATTTATCGCCTCTGGCTCACATCATTATTGATAGGAATACAACACAAAGGGGTGAACTTGCTTTTTTCAGCTCCTTAACCAGGGAGATACAATGACACCATCACAAGTTACTGTCCGTCTCCTCCTAAGCAGCGCTGAAACACTGATCCAAATAATCATGAACCGAGTTTGAAAGAGACTGAATAAGTAAGAGATATATAAAGAGAAGAAACAGCTGAAAAGTTTTCAAAGATCTCTGATCTTGCTGCTGTCTGTTTACCTGTTTTCCGGCCTGTGTGGGATGTCGAATGGACACACCAACAAAACAACCCACAGCCAGACTACGACGCTGTGTTCACAGGCAGTGGGGATGCACGCCTATATTTAGCCTGTTTATCCGTGTTTGAAAAACCTGTGTGCACATGCTAACCAACCTTTTGGTGGAAAAGGTGTACATGTGACTGACTAAGTTTTCCTCTCTGTGTCTTCTTTTTAAAGGGAACCTTGCAGGAGGTGATAGCCTGGGGCCTGCTGGGCTGGAAGCGGTATGCCAATGTTAACGGCCCCATTCAGTGTAAAGCCCTGTCAAGCCTCGGAGTCTCTCAGATCGTCTGTTCAGAAAAGGGCTTTCTCATTCTGTCCAGCAGTGGTGCTGTTTACACCCAAAACTACAAGAGCACAACCCTGGTCAGTTCTGTTGCACGGGTTGTTTCTGTTTATTCATGCACACTCTAATAAATCAGCTTTATTCTGAAAAACAAAAGCAAGTAGCTGATCCTTTCAGCTGTGCATCTGCAGCAGATTGAGCCTCTGAAATGTTTTGTTGCAGGCTCCGATGCTGATCCATTGTCTGAGCTCCAGAAAGATTGTGAAGCTTGCGGCTCATCCTGATGGGCAGCACTACTTGGCCCTGTCGTCCAATGGGGAGGTCTTCTCATGGGGCTGCGGTGACGGAGGCCGCTTGGGACATGGAGACACTACGTAAGCACAAAGACAAAACTCCAACTGATATTTGATGTCCAATATTAAATATGAGTATTAAATATAGTCTGTAGACAGTTTCAGTAGTCTAAAAACCACAAGACTTAGGATATATTTTGTTGAGTCTTGTACTTATATTATCCCAAATATTTCTAATAAGCCAGAGAACATTTGTAATTTGAATCAAGTCCTTTTAATTTGGTTGCTGTCGCCTGTCAGTGGCGTCATACCCTGTTGCACTTGCGTAAAGGTTGTGGTTGACTGCCATAAGTTGTCATAAATTTACTTTTTTTATCCAGTTTTAGGCCACATTTTTATGAGACTCTTTTCAGTTTTTAGTCTTTAAAAGATAGATTTTAACTTGATAAAGGATTTTAGTCATTTGACCTCTGGATCTTAACTTATAAGAGAAACAAGCTTTGCAAACATTAACGGCAGCTCGGCTCCAGCCGCTGCCATGCTGAACAGCATCGGAGAAACATTGGTTTTTAACGTGAAACGACTTCACTCAGTGTTTGTTTTGCCTGTTCTGTTACCTGTTTTATTTTCCTTGGAGAATCGTTGTGTATAATACCGCTCCCCAAATGGTAGAAAATCACTTATTGTACATTTTAAATATTAATCAACAGATACTAAAATGATACGTTATGTTATATGCCAAATCTAGGACATTTTATGAATGTTTTATGCTATGACCAAAGACAGCGTCCACAGATAGCACTGACTGCATTTCAAGCAAAGATGAAAGCATCCAACACTCACAGCTCCTTTTAAAAAGCCTGAAACATGGCTAGAGACGGACAATTTTACTTTTAATTTTATTCAAAATATTCCCAAGAGCTTGTTGTATCTGCCAGAGGAGATATTTATCTGCTGCATCTCCATTTTCACTTTATTTCAGGTATCTAGAAGAGCCTGCAATGATCGCAGCCTTCAATGGGAAACAGGCAGGAAAGCATGTGGTACACATTGCTTGTGGGAGCACATATAGCGCTGCGATTACCGCTGATGGCGAGCTCTATACGTGGGGCCGAGGGAACTACGGTCGACTTGGCCATGGTAAGCTCCATCTGCATCGACCTGCTGGACGCAGCCTCGGCTTGGATAAAGCTTTTGTCTGTTTTTTTGTCTAAGAATTGTGTTCTGTTTGGGTTTCTAGGCTCCAGTGAGGACCAGACCACACCCATGCTGGTGACAGCTCTGAAGGGACTTAAGGTGGTGGATGTGGCATGTGGAAGTGGTGATGCACAAACACTTTCTGTGACAGAAAATGGTAAGAACAGAAGGGTTTTTGGCTTGATTTCTAACCACGAAATCCATCGGCATCATGCAAATGGAAGTTTTTTTAATTTACCATCTCTGTTTCCACAGGTCAGGTGTGGTCTTGGGGGGACGGAGACTATGGTAAACTGGGCCGAGGAGGCAGTGATGGCTGCAAAACACCCAAACTGGTAGAAAAACTGCAGGACCTGGACATTGTGAAGGTGTGCTGCGGCAGTCAGTTCTCAGTGGCTCTCACCAAAGATGGCCAAGTGTACACATGGGGAAAGGGAGACAATCAACGCCTCGGTCACGGCACTGATGAGCATGTTCGCTACCCCAAATTGCTTGACAGTTTACAGGGTGAGTATTATATAAAAAAAATATATAAATATAAAATATTTATAATATATATATAAAATATATATATATATCATATATATATATATATATATATATATATATAAAAAGACAAAAACAAAATCAGTCCTCCTAATTTTATGTTTGTATGTTTTTTTAATACAACGACGAGGCAGAATAATGGCGCAACATTACTGCCTTGTACAGGCTGTAAAAATGGGACTTGAAATAGCTTATTCCTCCCCCTGCCCTAAAAACCCCATGAACTTTCTAGTACACAAAGTCGTAATCATAAAAATTAAATATTTATTGATTATTAGAATTTTAAGCCTTTAAATGCCAGTTTTCATGATGCCACTATGTTTTTAAAAAAAAAAAAAACAAAAAACGAATTATTTTCAACATAGTACTAAAAAATGAAGAATGAAAACTCTGAATAATGTGCCAAACAGTCCCTAACGCTTAATCATTTTGCCATATTGCTTATTTCTTATGCAATACTGGATTGATTTAACACTGTTGATCGTTTGCACGGGTTGCTGATGTGGGCTTTTTTTTTTTATTCGCCAGAAAGTGTCATAATGACAAATGCTGGTTCAAATGGTTTGCATAAAACTGATGTGTTTTAAGCTCATACACCTGACTGGAAAACCGGAAATCAACACAACGCTAATACAGACAGATCTTCGTCTGATATGTTTGCAAGCAGGAAAGAAGGTTGTGGATGTTGCTGTGGGATCCACACATTGTCTGGCCCTCACTGACGACGGAGAGGTGCACAGTTGGGGCAGCAATGATAAGCTGCAGCACTTTGATACACTCTTTTCGAACAAGAAGCAGCCTAAGGCACTCCCAGGGCTCAACTCCAAACACATAGTGGGAATCTCCTGCGGCCCAGGACAGGTGATCTAAAACTGTCATTGATCATTTTTATATCCTCAGTATGACAGAGCTAAAACATGTAACACGCAGTGATTTTTTTTTTGTCAGAGCTTCGCCTGGTCCTCGTGCTCAGAGTGGTCCGTCGGGCAGCGTGTGCCCTTGTGGTGGACGTTTGCCCCATGACCTTCGAGCAGCTGGACCTGCTCCTGCGACAGGTCAGCGAGGGGATGGACGGCAGCTCGGACTGGCCTCCCCCACAGGAGAAGGAGTGCATGGTAGTCGCCACACTCAACCTGCTCAGGCTCCAGGTAGGCTTTTTTGTATTTGTGCTCGTGGCAGTTTTAGATTATTTCAACATCTCCACACATTCTTTCATGTCTGGTTTATCATATGTGATTGTGCCTAATATTTGTTAGCATTTCAGCTGTAGACTAGTTGGACTGCAGATAATAATGAGCTTATATATCTCCTAAAAACCTCCCTCCTCAGCTCCATGCAGCCATAAGTAACCAGGTGGATCCAGAGGAGCTGGGACTGGGGCTCGGCAGCGTGCTTCTCAATAACCTCAAACAAACGGTGGTGGTACTGGCGGCGAGCAATGCTGGGGTGCTCAATACTGTGCAAGCAGCTGCTCAAGCAGTCCTCCAGAGTGGCTGGTCAGTGCTGCTACCCACCGCTGAGGAGAGGGCGAGGGCGTTGTCCTCACTCCTGCCCAATGCTGGTGAGTGCAAATTCGATCATCTGCTAATGCTGTTAAACACATGAAAATGTAAAAGTCTTGTTCATTTTGATATGGAGAGCAAAGAGTGTTTGGCTGTGGAGAGAGTAAAGGTGCTTTCACACCTGTCCTGTTTGGTTCGCTTAAGACAAAATCAGGTTAGCTTGCATGGTTATACGGTTCGTTTGAGCTGATGTGAAAGGACCAAAAAACTGGACAGAGACAGTGGGTCTTGCACTGCTTCCAAATGGACTAACGAACCCTCCATGGGATTTTATGATGGGAGACGTGATTTTAGTATAATTTCAACAGCTAAACCAATCATAAATCCATCTTCTGGTTGTGAAATGTTTTCTGCAATCTCATAATTGATCCAGTTTCAAGGCCAGAGCTGGCGCTGCACGCACGTGCAGCAGTGTGCGGGCGCACTTTTACATTATTGTAAGTTATTAATACAGTCAGATTCCTCTGCTGAGGGAAGTTTTTCAAAACTACAGCTTCCTAAAACATACCTGAGTTCAGCAATAGGACAGAAACGTCACAAATGGTCTTTCTGTCATCAGTATCAATGCAGAACTCGCTCAGATGCCGTCATATAATGACCTCATTAGCGACCTGGCAGCAGGTAATGCAGATGTGTTTTTCTATGTAAAGCCTCCAGCAGCTGTTGAAAAATGCCTCTCCTATGGTTGTTCTGTAGTGGAGCATATATGCAGAGTTTATAAAGTTTTGTGATTTTTCTTCTGTAACATGTGAGCTGAAAAAAGAAGCCATTACAATCATGCACCCACAGCTGCCCAGATAATGTGATCGATTTACAGTCTAATAAAAGCTGACTAATAATGCTTACACAGTTTCATTATTTCTCCGTGATCATTTCATGACACCAAAGAACATAAATATAAACACTCGATAAGCATTAAAGTGCTGCATGAACTACAGGTGTGAAAGCAACCTAAGGTTTTTATTTCTTTTTTTCCCAGCATCTGGAAATGAGATGAGTGTGAGCCCCGGACGTCGCTTCATGATCGACCTGTTGGTCAGCAGCTTAATGGCTGATGGAGGTTTGGAATCAGCACTGAACGCAGCCATCACCGCTGAGATTCAGGTCAGTGTGCTAACGCATGAGTCATCACTTTGCTCTCTTTTTCTTACATAAACATGTTCATGGAAACAGTGCTCCCTCTGTTTGTGCAACATGCGCAGATATAGATACATTTTTATGTGCTTTCCCCAAACTTTAGGCCATTGGGCAAATGTTTTTTAAGTGCAGTATTTAAACCCTACAACTGATGCAGAATATTAGACATTAATTGTTAAACTCGACATCCCTGAACTCCTGAAATGAACTTTTTTTTCCCAACAGGACATTGAAGCCAAGAAGGAGGCTCAGAAAGAGAAGGAGATCGATGAGCAGGAGGCCAATGCCTCCACCATGCACCGCTGTCGCACCGCGCTGGACAAAGACCTCATCAACACGGGCATCTACGAGTCAGCGGGGAAGCAGAGCCTCCCTCTGGTGCAGCTTGTACAGCAGCTGTTGAGGTAACTCCTCTCTGCCCGGTTCAGCTATGCCGCTATTTTGGTTAACACCTTGCTGCCTGCTGACAGATTCACACCTTTAATTTCTGCAGGAACATCGCCTCTCAGACCATCGCCAGGCTGAAGGACGTTGCTCGGCGCATCTCCAACTATTTAGAGGCAGAGCATGTCAGCAAAGAGCGCTCTGCGTCTCTGGACCTGCTGCTGCGCTTCCAGAGGCTGCTGGTTAGCAAACTCTACCTACCTGGGTGTCAACGGCACAGAGAATGTCAATGGATACAGTAAGTCACGTGTTTCAAACCAAAAGTTTTCTCTAGTCATCCTGATAAAAGTAACCAGCTATCACGTTTGAACATGAGCTGTAGGTGAGGATATCTGATCTGTTGTTTAGTGTGTTTTTATTTTTTTTGCAGATCCTGAGCTTCTGGGTGTTGGCTCCCTGTTAAAAAAGTACATCGCTCTGCTGTGTACTCATATCGGAGACATCCTCCCAGTTGCGACAAGTATTGCCTCTACTGGTCGCCGCCACTTTGCTGAAGTCTCACGGGTTATTGAAGGAGATCTAACTGGTAATCTCGCCCTTGGAAAGTTCTTAATATTTATGTGTTGCATGAATTTCATACAGCCCACCTTTAGTAAATGTCTGAATCTTTATTTGTTTATTTTAAATTTTATTAATTAATTTATATATTTTATGCATTTTTTAAATTCTTTATTATTATTATTTTTTATATTATATCAAATATTTTTTGTGTTATTTATTATTATTTCCTTACTTATATATATATATATATATATATATATATATATATATATTTAGATGTTCATTTTTTTGTTTTATTTTATTGCATTTTTTTATTTTTTGTGTTATATTGTAAGGTCCTTTTTCAGGTAATGCTCTGCTCTGTTAGGGGGGGGGACCTTCCAAAAAAGAATTGCATGCAGACCTGTAATGAGCTTGTTAGAAAGTTGCCTTTCCATGTCTTCTTTTGATAGGAGTACTGTTGCCTGAGTTGGTCGTGTCCATCGTCCTCCTCCTCACCGATGATGCAGGTGTTATGCAGGAGACGGGCTCTATTCCTCTCCTGGCTGGACTCTTGGAGCACCTCGACCGTTTCAACCACTTGGCCCCGGGACATGAGAGGGACGATAATGAGGATCTGGCTTGGCCGGGCATTATGGGTACACCACCATTTATGTCTTACAATGTCACTGGTCTGAATTTATTAGGGCCCTAAATTTGAGGTGAAGATTAGAAGATGTGTTAGGATGTAAATACCTCTTTTTTTCTGCTGTGGCAGGGTCCTTCTTCACAGGACAAAGTTCTAAGAACAACGAGGAGGTTTCCCTCATTCGCAAGGCTGACCTGGAGAACCATAACAAAGACGGTGGTTTCTGGACGGTCATAGACGGAAAGGTCTACGACATCAAGGATTTCCAGGCTCAGTCGCAGTCGCTAACAGGAAACAGCATCCTTGGTAAAATAAATATAGTTTTTGGAATGACATAATTAATCAGAGTGAATTTAACCCTTTTTCTGGAAAAAGTAGAGAAGATTACTGTCAAACACTGAATCAAGCTGCAGTTTGGGATTCGTCCTTGATTGATAAAACAAAGTATCTGCTCTTACAGCCCAGTTTGCAGGAGAGGACCCGGTGGTTGCTTTGGAAGCCGCTCTGCAGTTTGAAGACACCAGGGAGTCGATGCAGGCCTTCTGTGTCGGCCAGTATATGGAGGTACCGACTGTCCCAATACACGTTTTCAAAATTAGTGTCTCTTCAAAATTGGTTATAGTCTGTGAACTAACTGTTAACTGGTATTTAAATTGACAAACAATCAGTGAACGCTGCAGACAAGTGATGTTAGATATTACAAAATAAGTGCAGAATTTACAAACACGTCAAAAAAGCAAATGAGCAATTGGGCATGTACAGTAAATAATGAATATAAATATTAACCAAGGTTTAGAGCTGCTTTACATATTGCTTATTGACATATCAGATTGAGTATAATCTAGTTATTGTAGCAAAGAGCTGTGAGGATGTTTATTCAATGGAGAGATGACAGGTTTTATGTAAAACCTCAGTGAAGTTTTGTCAAGTTTTTCCAGTTTGATGTGTTGCATAACATCTTGAACGATGCAGTATAAGTGGGAGTATTTAAAATTTGGATGTTTTATCATCCGCAGCCGAACCAGGAGACCGTCACCACTCCCGACCTCAGCAGTCTCTCCTCCCCGCTCATTGACACAGAGAGGAACTTGGGGCTGCTGCTCGGTCTCCACGCCTCCTACCTGGCCAAGAGCACCCCGCTGTCGGCCATGGAGATTGAATGTGCCAGTGGGTTCAGTGATTTTTATGCAGCTTGGTTAAAAATCAAGATGCCTCTTTCCCAAATTCTGCATTTTAGGTGGTTCCAATTGTAACCTTTTGAAACCTGGATTGAGCAAGCACTTAAACCTTTGAAACCTCAGAAAATTTATTTAGTTTCTTCTAAAAACATGGGAATCAGGAAATGAGCAACTTGGCAAGAGAGCTGCAAATTGCTATAAATTGGGAAAAGTTGAAAAGAAAATGACCTGAAAATTAGTTTTTTTTAAAGGAGACATAATAATATTATTAAAAAATTGTTTTGGGACAATATCCAGAAAAATAAACTTATAGTTTATATGAATATGTATTTAAAAATCTTTCTTTTTTTCTTTCTTTTTTCAGGTCTTTCCCTGTTTTTTTAAATTCCAATTTTTTGGCTATTTTCTCGTAACTTTTTTTCATTAACTTCTTACTGATTTGTGGTTCATTTGGGTAATTGGGTAAATAAGTTGCTTTTTTGGTGATGTCTTTTGAAGTTGAAGAAAAAAATCGAGCCAATTTGTCCAGATTTCAAAGGCTTATCAGTAATTTTTTCTCTCTTTGCACAGAATGGCTCCAGTCCTCCATTTTCTCTGGGGGTCTGCAGACCAGTCAGATCCATTATAACTACAATGAAGAAAAGGATGAAGACCACTGCAGCTCCCTGGGTACGACCACTCCAGACAAGGCCAAACTCTACTCCCGCAGAATCACCCTCAGTGACCACGCACAGCCTTTCCTGCAGGCTATTGCTGACAACAACACTCAGGACCACACTGTGAAGGTACGAAGCAACTGTGACTCAACCAAACAGAACAGCTGCACAGTTTCCACGCAGCTGAAGGATAAAGTCATGCTTTATCTGTTGTCTTTGTTTTATTATAGGACTTCTTATGCCAAATAGAGCGTTGCTGTAAGCAGTACCATCTTATTACTCCCATCACCTTCCCCCCGGAGCACCCTGTGGAGGAAGTCGGCCGCCTGCTGCTCTGCTGCCTGCTCAAACATCAAGACCTCGGTAACCTAGCAACTGCTCTCAGACGGGCTGTTTGAGGGGGAATTAAGAGCTTATTTTGGCTCACTTGGCCTTTTTTTTTATTGTAATGACTAATACGGAGATGCATTGAAATCTTTCTGTTTTGTACTTTCACAATCTCCAACATCAGAACCCCTTAACTTTATTTTTAAGGGGCTCACATTTTCAGAGTCTCATTATGGATTTACACTTGACACAACAGAACACCACTTTTTCAGAAGTATTGTTTTGCTACATTGCAATTTACATTTACTTTTTGCATTTTTACAGCCTTTACTAATAACTTCTCCTGTCCTCTCCTCAGCTTAAACCTGCATATAGGAGACGTTTGCCTAGAAGGCTAGAAATCAATTCATTTTAACCCAAACTCAGTTTTTTTCTAACCTTAACCCTTAGGGCCCGCTTTAATATTACACACACTCGTATTGCTCTGCGCACAAAATGCGCTTTTCAGAATCAGGCTATAAAAATATTATTCAGTAATATAATTTTCTACTTTCAGTGAGTTATTTTTTTTAACCAACACCAGTCCTAACCATAAATATCTAATATTAATCAATTTTCAGAATTTTATTATTGGATTTCTGAATTGTTTTTTACTGACATTGCATAGTAAAATCTGGAAACAATTGGTAACATTTTTTTTTTGGTTTAATAATTTAATAAATTCCTCTGCTTAAACTCCTCATGATGACAATCCAAGCAGTGGAATCTCACATGCAGAATAAAAAACACTACACTATATTACAGTTACCATTTGGGCAAAATGAAACTGTCCTTCAATTTTGTTTATTAGAAAATTGGACTGAAACTTAATTCCAAGGGACATTAAAAAAAAAGTCTTGAAGTCTTAAATCTACCTCGCCTGATGCTGCAGGAACCTTTAATTTAATGTACTGATTGATCTATTTAGCAAAATGCCTGTTATTTGCCTGTTTTCTGTCTTTGACTTTTAAATAATTTCAAAACTGATCTGCTTTATCTTCTCATATTCACTGGTTCATTAATAAAGTGTAAAATCTCTTTCTGTCACAGGTCACGTTGCTCTTTCACTCGTCAGTCAATGTGCCTTGGGTGTGGACCAGGGAAAACAGAGGTCCCTCCCTAAATCTGTGATTGACGTGTGCCGCATGGTCTACCAGGCGAAGTGTTCTTTAATCAAGGTATGAATACTGCATGTAGCTTCTGTACTGTAATAGAAAGGCATCGTGATAAAACACAAGAGCTCGTATTAATTCCTAAGTTCCAATAATTTGTGACAAAGGAAAGTTTTGGGCTTTTCATCACGTATTTGTGTTGTCCCACTTTAATTAGACCCATCAGGAACAAGGTCGCTCGTATAAGGAAGTGTGCGCCCCTGTCATCGAGCGTCTGCGCTTCCTGTTCAATGAGCTGCGTCCAGCCGTAAGCAACGACCTGTCTATAGTGTCCAAACTGAAGCTGCTGAGCTCTCAGCCCCGCTGGAGGAGGATCACCCAAAAACTAATCAGGGACCGCAGGAAAAAAAGAGGTGGGTCATTCATCAATCTGCGGGACAGTGACGGGGTTTTAAATTCTCACATACAACTATTTCTGAAGTGAAATGTATTCTGTTATTGTTTTTTTAGTGCCTAAGAAGTCAGAGTCTGCTGACATTGAAGAGCCAAAGCTGGAGAATGAAGGGACCAATGAAGAAGAACTTAATGTTAACATCAGCCCCACGCCTGCTGACAGGAAGTCACCCACTAGCAAGACAACCAAGGTACTCTGATGAGGCGATTTGGCTTGATTTCTTTCGAAAACATGGGAAATAGGCAATGGGCAACAAAAGAAGAAATGATCAAATTTATGGCCAAAAAGTTAGTAAAAAGTACAAGAAAATTAAGTTGAAAAAAAGTTAAAAAACCAAATAAATAAATAAACGAAAAAGGAAGTAATAAAACACAGAAATGACCCTGCAAAAATTAAAATATTTGTAATAATTCTGTAATGTAATTTTAATTATGTAATTTTGATAATTATAAAAAAATCCCCTAGCTTTCTTCCCTAAACATTTTCCTTAACTTTATTTATTTATTTTTTAAAAAATCTACTAACTTCTTATAGTTTGTGAAACTTTTCTTACTAAGTTGCTCATTGCCTTTATCCCCATGTTTCTGAAAGAAATTGCACCAATTTGCTCATATTGTAAAGGTTTAAATAACTGTGAAAGGCATCTGAAAGCAGCACAAGAAAAGTGATGTCACTCCAGGTTTCTCAGGGTTAATTATGCAACATTTTACAAGGGAGCAAATTAATAAGTTCCCTTATTGCTACTTAAATCATTTTCTGGCCAATTTTGATAATATGAAAATACACCAGGCCTCACGGGGATACAGACTGGAGCTGAAACTAATAATGAGAATAACTGATCACTTTTTAGCATAACAATTCCTCTTATGAGTGAAGAGTTTAGACAAAGTGTATATATATTTTTAGGTTAATTTTACACCTAAAAATGTCTTTGGTTGCATAGTTTGACATTCCTTAATTGTTTTATTGCTTTACAGCAGGACAAATGGCATCCGCTCCTCAGCACTGTGACAAACGTCCAGAAGTACCGTTGGCTGAAACACAGTGTTCAGGGTGCCTTCTCTCAGTCCAGCCTTATGGCCACCATTGTGGAGTTTGCACTGAAAGAGGAGCCCCTGGATGTCGAGAAGATGAGGAAGTGTCTTCTCAAACAGGTGATTGTAAAACGACAGATCATCACTGAGTTTTCAGTAAAAAAAAAACAATTAAAAATGCAGTGAGATTTATATTATTTTTTAAACAATATTTTTACTGAAATTTCAAGTGTATATCAAAACATGTACATCAGTGTACAAATATATATCCCCCCCATACGGTCACAAAACCCCATTGACAGAGAGAATAATAAAATGAACAATGACAATACTAATTATAATAATAATAATAATAATAATAATAATAACAGATAGTAAATTTATTGAAATATATAAATGATGAATTAAATTTAAAAAAAAATAATAAAGTTAATAATATATAATTAATATATATATATATATATATATATATATATATATATATATATATATATATATATATATATATATATATATATGTGTAGTAAAGTAATATAATAAACATCAACGTAATAAGATAAATAAAATAAAGGCAGGATCAATACATCCATGTTATCCATATAACAATTACTTTTCAGTCACTGATACATGTTTCATTGGCCACGAGGGACATGAATGAGTCCCAAATACAAACAAAGGAGATATATATATACTTTACTTTTGACATGTAAAAAGGTGACAGATGTTCACTTCGTTACATTACAGCTGGAGAGGGCTGAGGTGAGACTGGAGGGCATTGACACCATGTTGAAGTTGGCGTCCAAAAGCTTCCTGCTGCCGTCTGTGCAGTATGCAATGCTCTGCGGCTGGCAGAGGGTCATACCTGAAGGGACCGACATTGGGTAAGTCAACAGTTTTGGATCAATAGTAAAAAAAAAAAAAATTTTTAGAAATTTCCCTGACTCTTTTTGGGTGACTTGATATCTTAGTTGCTGTGTTATAGATATGATTCGCCTCTCAAATGATCTTTTGTATATAAACTGCTCACCCTGTACTACATTGAATTTGTAATGGAAACTTCACTCATAGTGAAGTGGTGTAAGGTTTGGTGTTAAAACTTCTAATGTTTCAACTCTCCATTTCAGAGAGCCCCTGTCTGACTGCCTGAAGGATGTGGATCTGATCCCTCCCTTCAACCGAATGCTTCTGGAGGTGACTTTTGGCAAGTTGTACTCTTGGGCCATCCAAAATGTTCGCAACATCCTGCTGGAGGCCAGCGCCCGCTTCAAAGAGCTCGGTGAGTGGCGCGGTCATATAGCTGGTTCATCTCAGAAAACTTAACTCGTACTTATGTAACTTAAAGAGCTGTTATAGAAACACATACTGACTTTTTGACTGCCTGCTCCTTTAACCAGGTGTGCAGCCTGTTCCCCTGCAGACCATCACCAATGAGAACCCGGCGGGACCAAGTCTGGGTACCATTCCGCAGGCCCGCTTCCTTCTAGCCATGATACACATGCTGTCCCTGAAACACGGGTCCAACAGCCTCAGCCTCTTACTAAACTCTGGCATATTGGCCCTCACACAGAGTATCCTCAGGCTCATAGGTGAGTGACGTCCAAACAAATACAAGACATTTGTACATATGGACGGAGGTGTTTGACGTCTCTGCTGTTGTGGTCTCTCCAGGGCCCAGCACTGACAGCAGTGAGGAGGACCTGAGTTTGTGTGCACATGGAGGTTCGGCCACAGTACTGGAGGAGTCCAGAAAGGAGGCCGCCCCCACGCCCCTCCCTGCCTCAGGCCCTGAGCTGGCTGCCATGATGAAGATTGGCACCAGAGTTATGAGGGGAGTCGACTGGAAGTGGGGAGATCAGGTACCAGATTCTGGTTTAAAGCCGCATTGGTAGTTGATGGACTCTGTTTTTCTAACTAAAGCAGGTAAGACACTGTGGTTTGACTCTGTTAATGTTCCGTCCAGGATGGTCCAGCACCAGGTCTCGGTCGGGTCATCGGGGAGCTGGGCGAGGACGGCTGGATCAGGGTCCAGTGGGATACCAGCAGCACCAACTCGTACAGGATGGGCAAAGAGGGGAAATATGACCTTAAGCTGGCAGAGCCACCACCAGCTGCCCAGCCCCCGACTGAGGACTCAGACACCGAGGATGACACAGGTCAGATTACGATACTGCCCGCCCTCTAATATGGCACGTACCATCTGCTCATGCTCAAATTAACCCTTTGAAATCATGAATAAGCTTGATTTCTTTCAAAAACCTGTAAAGAGGCAGACGATAAACTCAACAAGAAATGGCCCAAAAAATAGTCAAGAAATTAGTGAAAAGTTACAAGAAAATTACCTGAAAATTCACACACAAAAAAGAGATTTAAATGACCACAAATTGTGTTTTTTTTTCTTTTTTTCCTGTAACATAATTTGAATTTGTAATTAGTAATATTATAAATATAGTTTTCTGGACATTTTACACTCATTATTTGCAATAGAAAATAGCCCCCAGCAGAACGCTCTTGGCAGACTGCTTTAATATCGTTCATTAAAATGGAAAAAGAAAAACCTCTTTAAGAGTTTTCATTACATGACAGCCTGTCCTGTTTCGATAAATATTTGCTCCCATTGCTTAGAAGTGCACTTTTTCTTTTGTATCCAGCTGTGATCCTGTAGCAACATCTTGTACTTAAATTCTTCCACAAAACACTCTCAACTTGTAAAAGTGGACCAACCGGAGGGTTTTTATTTGTTTTTCCAAGTGATTTTTGTCTTAAAATCATCTGGATATCTGTGTTCCTACTTAAACAAATATAAAACTTCAGAACAGTTCCAAGCAAAATGTGACGTTCAGATATTGACATGTACGATCTCTCTTGATGCAGAAGGAGAGCTGATAGAGAAGAGCAGCCACCCGACAGCTATGATGCTAACCAGCACAGTCAACCTGCTGAAGACGCTGTCTCTGACAGCTGGGATCTATGCAGAGGTGCTGCAGACAGACGCTACTCGGACCCTCTGTGGGCTCCTGAGGATGCTTGTGGAGAGTGGAGCTAATGACAAGTCAGGTAGCTGAACTGCCACGTTGATAAATAGCATTTTATTGCTTTACATGACAAGTTTTTAGATTCTATGCTATTCTTAATCAACCCATCTTTGTTGTCAGGGTGTCACTCCCACAGGCTGGTGTCTCGGGAGCAGCACAGGAGCTGGTCTACACTGGGCTTCATACGCAGCATCGCTCTCATGCCACAGATGTGCAGCATGCTCAGCACCTCTGCGTGGATCAGCCTGCTCATCCGAATTGTTGAGGGACACCAGTCCTTCAATGCCATCACTCTGCAGAGACAGGTGTGTCAGTTATAATGTCCTCCTCATGCTAGTAGGACAGTATTTCAAGGGGAAGAACATGAGCAAAGTAGACTTGCGTAAAGTTGTGGGTAGAAATTTAGAAGTCGATACCAATACAAGTGAAATTCCACGATATTTGATTCCCAATTCAATACCATGGTAAATTTGAAGTGACCGTGACTATTGCATTTTTACTATTGATTATTGACTTTTTACCCAAAGTTAAAAATTTTTCAACTCTTGGCGACAAAAAGTTAATGCCGTTTGTAACATAGTGTGAATGTGTGGCATTTCCATTGAAAATAATTCACAAAATATCCAGGTCTTTCTTCCTTCTCCTTCTGCATTTAATGGTAGACTGATACTTTTAGCGTCGACTTGTAACAAAGTCAGTTCTCGTGACATTTTTTTGTTTTTTGGAGGCTTATTTATAAACTATTGGTCATTTCCCAAACTTTTTAGAATGGAAACCAGCTTTGTGAAAGTAACACTTTCTGTTTTTTGCATCCTTTGTGTTTTTAGATCCTGGCACTGCGCCTTCTGCAGGCAGTCCTGCCCTCGTGGGACAAGACGGAGCGCTCTCAGGACATGAAGTTCCTGGTGGAGAAGTTGTTTAACTTTTTGGGAAGCCTTCTAAGCACCTGCTCATCAGACCTGCCACTTCTGAGAGGTACAGTCATGAATTACACTCCGTCCCTTTGTGAAAATCTGCTATTTGTTTTTTTTTCTTCTAAAATGCTAATTCCTGCACAGAGGGTTCCCTGCGAAGGAGGAAGTCCCGCCCTCAGGCGTCTCTCACAGCAACTCACAGCAGCACGCTGGCGGAGGAGATTGTTTCTGTCCTGCGCACTCTGCACTCTCTCGGCCAGTGGAACAGCATGATAAACGATTACATTAACACTCAGCTGAGCTCCATTGGAGAGGTTATGGCAAGCTGCCAGTCCGAAGCAGTAAGACTTACTACAGTATTATAGATTTAGTTATTTTGTTTGTTAAAATGTTAACTGACGTTTTCATTCTGCAGTATTGATACATTTTAAATGTCCCCTTTCTCTACTACAGTGTTTCCTTGAGGAGTATTTCCCTGATTCTGAAGGTCCCAGGGTCGGCAGTCTGATGGCAGTGATGGCCGTCATTGGAGGAATTGATGGGCGCCTCAGGCTGGGAGGCCAAGTGATTCATGAGGAGTACGGGGAGGGAACAGTTACTCGCATCACCCCAAAAGGACGCATCACTGTCCAATTTCACGAGATGAGGACCTGCAGGGTTTGCTTGCTCAGTCATCTCAAACCGGTATGAAGTGTTTCAGTGCTCATGTGTACATACAGCCAGTGTGTTAGCTCTACTTTTACTTTAGACAACAAAGTACTTATTTGCTTTTTCTGTTGTAATTTTCCTCAGCTGCCTGCAGTATCCTTCAGTGTGCAGAACCTGCCATTCACTGAGCCCATGCTTGCAGTTTGGGCCCAGCTAGTCAGTTTGGCTGGAAGCAAACTCGAGAAACAACGCATGAAAAAGTCCCTGAGTCGAGGGCTAACAGGTACAGAACCTCCTGAGAGACACAACACAGATGTTTTAGAGCTGATGCTCTTATATGCATAAACATCATACTTAACCCTTACGGACTGTTTGGCACATTTAACGCGCTGCTCTTTTTTCATTTTTTTTTTATTTTAATTTTGGCTGTGTACATGCATATGGCATAATCTTTTGTAAGATTGTGTATTTTTACTTTATCTCTGAATTTTCAGCAAGTTTTACATTCATACGGTGCAAAAAATGCACCATGGAAACCCATTTAAAGTAAGATTTATGGTCCTGCAGCCATCAAAGCATAAAAACATGCTTTGTATTATTTCTGGGTGTCATTCTGGGCTTTTGCCTTGGAATTTGTAATTTTCAATATTTTCCACCTGATAAAGTCATTTTTACTATATTTGCCATATGGGGAAAATGCATGCTATTTCCACTTGGTGCACTGTCACAATCAATGTTGCTCAAAAATTTATTGACATATCCTCGGCTGTGATAATCAAAAAAATAATAATAATCTACTTTGCAGTAGTACTTTGTAGTATATTGAAAACAATTTTTTATGTTTTTTTTTTTCATCTAAAATCATAGTGGCATCATGACAAAAACCTGGCATTAAAAGCGTTAAAACTCTGAAAATTATTGAATATTTGATATTTTTGATAAGAACAGATGTTTAAAAAGATGAACTCAGTGAAGGTAGAAGGTCATATTAATGTATAATATTTTTCATAGCCTGATTTTGAAAAGCACATTTTGTGTGCAGAGCAATATGAGTGTGTGCAATATTAAAGCGAGCCCTAAGGGTTAATAAAAAGAAAAAGAAAAAAGACTGCATTTAGACTAATGATTGATAAAGCGCCTGACCATATGCATGATTTTGTTCGTCCGATAAATAACACCATGTCTCATTTGGTCTACAAGTAATGACCACAACAAAAGGTGTGGAGGATGCTTTGATTTAGTGTTCAGAGCCTCAGGTGTAGGCCGATGGATTTAATCAAACCTTTTGTGTTTCCAGCTGACCAGGTGGACATCCATTTGCTGCGCTGCCAGCAGCTGAGGCTGTATATCTTGAAGGCAGGACGGGCCCTGCTGTCTCATCAGGACAAACTCAGGCAGATCCTCTCTCAGCCTGCAGTCGTGGACATCGGACCCAACCCCAGTGGTAAGCCCTCACCCAGAGAAGGGCTGGCTTTCTCTTGAATCTTGAAAGTTGGTCAGAACAATTTTCTATAGAAAGCTGGTGCTCTTTAGTGCAGCTCAGCACTATAGTATAACCCTGGATCAACATAATTTTCCCTTTCAACTTTCTGCTGCTTTGGAGAAACATCATGGCGCCCAGTGGGTGAAGTGGGGGGGCATTTGGTCACAATGAGCTGTGTTTTCATTATTAGTACAGTCCGACACAACACAGCAGCCACTGTACTGTGTGGCAGGACAGACTTGACTTTCACACTTTGGAGGTCGCTCTGAGTCATATGTGTGTAGATGTTAACTGATTTGCTGATCAGACTTCAGAAAATCGTTCTGTTATGGACAGACCTTTGAAGCACCATTTTGCTGTTATATCTTTTCAGTTTGGGCTTGTTATGATAACTCTCCCGTTTTTTGCCTACAGAGGACCCAGTGGTGTCATCTCCTGATGTGGGAGACTTGTCCCCAGAGGGTCCGCTGCCTCCGCTGATCCTCCTGCAGCAGCTGCTGTCTGCCGCCACTCAGCCCTCCCCTATCAAAGCCATTTTTGACAGGCAAGAGATGGAGGTGAGTCTGTAGGCCTCTCTCAGAGTGTTTTAGCACAGTTTCAAAAATAATCTCCTTCCATACTAACTTGCCTGAAGACACATATCACATGAGCATGTACATTGGGGATGCACATGCTGCTATAAACAGGAAATACATCGTTAACTCTGCGGCTGGTTGCTTAGATGCAGAAAATATTTCAGAGTAGGAACAGCAATGGTGAAAAGAAGTCAAGAGATTTTTTGATTTGACTGATGAGGAGGTGGAAATGTTTCTGAAGGGGATCAAAGCAGCAAAAAACAGAATTGGGAGTTGTTGCAAAGCAAATTTGGCGACATATTAGAGTGTTAACTGACAACAGAAACATGACATCTGGACAGATGTCCATGTCGACTTCACCACTGGTAGTCAAGGCTTAGATGAATAGTTTTTTTCCGGAAAGGATGATGTGATAGAGCTGTCACCAGTCAGGAGAGACACATTGTGACTGAGAAGACCCAATCAGGAAGCGAACATTGTCTGCCTCATAGTTTTCAAAAGTCTCTGTTTTATGTGTTTAAAACTGCCATAGAAGTGTGGACACTAGGCATTAAAGTAACAAAATGTATGTGTATTAAAACAAAATAAAATGAGTGTGGATGTAGACGAAGTGTTGGCACTGCATACATTCGACCTCATGTTTTCAGTATGACTTCAGCGCTCTGTGTATCGCTGTATCTGCAGGCTGCAGCTCTGGCCGTGTGTCAGTACCTGGCTGTGGAGTCGGCCCACCCGTCCTCCCCGCTGTTTGAGGAGAGCAGCTCCAGTGAGGCCACCACGCCTGTCACCATACAACACGTCCGACCTCCCAAACAGAAGAAGCAGAAGACCTCCCCTGTCCCTCCTTTACCCATAGTCCTCCAGCTCATGGAGATGGGCTTCCCACGAAAAAACATCGAATTTGCATTGAAATCGCTGTCCGGAACTACAGGCAGCGCCTCCGGTGTCCCAGGTATAATTTCATCTGACACAAACCTGAATTTGTGAATATATTCGAATACTTGTTTGTGAAATTTCCACCCTCTGTCACTATGTCACTATTACTCCAGCTGAAACTCTGTAGCTGTCACTGTGTTTGCTATATTTTTGTCACTATGTGAAATTCTGCTTTTGGAGAGTAATTGAGTGTATACATCAGGTGTGGAGGCTCTGGTGGGTTGGCTGCTGGACCATCCAGACATTCACGTCACCGAGCTGTCAGATGCCGACACCGTGTCAGATGAATACTCCGATGAGGAGGTGCTGGAGGAGCTGGAGGAGGCCGAGCCGACACTCCCTGTGGTACATTACTTTGTCTTTTAGTTCTGCAACAACTCGCTCAATAATGGACTGAGTCACTTGTCACACAGCCTGTCGAATTGTCCCCATGACGTGATTAAGAATAGCTTTATATGTGATATATTGTGTGTGTGTCACATTAGCCTCCAGGTGCAGTGGTGACTGAAAGCCAGACATTTAAGAAGAGATCAGACTTCCAGAGCAACGATGACTACGCTGTGTATGTGAGAGAAAACATTCAGGTGAGAGCAGCAGCCTTTTAAAGATTTCCTTAACCCTTCGGATCAACATCAGTTTTCCGTGCTGCGTTCAGACACCTTTCTCAAGCTGTTTGAATATTTGAAACCTGAGCAAATTAGTTGTGACCATCCTCGCAAGCAATATCCCAAGAATTGCAAAAGGAAATTACAAATTAGATAAAAAAAGAGAGGGATAACTAGAAAATGAACCAAAAAAAGGGAAAATGTCCAGAAAAAATTATATTTATAATAATATAAACTTTATATTTAAAAATATTACACCAAAAATAAAGTAATATATATATATGATTTTTTTTTTATTTTCAACACTTTATAAGGTTATTTTCTTGTTTTAGGCTTTTTTAATCCCTTGCTTTTTCTGGTAATTATTTTGTAACTTTTTAAATAATTCTTTGCAAACTTTTGGGCCATGACTTGTTAAGTTGCTTGTTGCCTTCTCCCCATGTTTTGAAAGAAATCAAACCAATTAGCTCAAGTGTCAGAGGGTTTAAGTGCATTAATGAAATGTGACAGTCTGACAGATCACTAACTCTCTGCAGGTGGGGATGATGGTGAAGTGCTGCAGAACGTACGAGGAAGTGTATGATGGAGATGTCGGGAAAGTGATCAAGCTAGACAGAGATGGACTTCACGACTTGAATGTGCAATGTGACTGGCAGCAAAAAGGAGGGACATACTGGGTCCGTTACATCCACATTGAGCTGCTTGGTAAGTTTATTTTAATTTTAACATGACCTGATTCTTGTAATGAAAGTGAGAAGTGAGTCGCTCTGGAAAATCTTGGCAGCGTGTTTTCTGTTGACATGTTATGCAAAATAATTATTTTCTTTATTGTTTTCCAGGATTCCCACCACAAAGTTCTCCCTCACATATAAAGATTGGTGACAAAGTGAGGGTGAAGCCCACAGTCACCACACCAAAGTACAAATGGGGCTCCGTCACTCACAGGAGTGTTGGGGTTGTGAAAGGTGAGCCGTTCCCTGTAGCCTTTGAATTGAGTTTGTTCAGTTACATATTGGGTTTAAAATCTGAACACACACCTTTATTAAAGGTGTTTTCTGTCTGTACTAACTGAGCTGAATTGTTTGTTTCAGCTTTCAGTGCCAATGGAAAGGATGTGATCGTAGACTTCCCACAGCAGTCCCACTGGACCGGCTTGCTGTCTGAAATGGAACTGGTGCCCAGTGTTCACCCCGGAGTGAGGTATGAATATATTTAAAGTCCGGGTAAAGTGAACTCGGAGATTTGTTTCAAAACACATTCTAAATGTTGAAAACTGACTGTTGAAAACAAGTTACAAAGACCCTTTACTATATAGCACTGAATTTTGGAGTTAGACTGTTTTTTCACCATTTTCGTGTTTTAAGATTTTTTGGGCGGGCCTAAAACCATAGTTCGATGATGCATTGGAGCTATACTCAGCATAACCCCGCCCCTGACAATGTAGCAGTATAAAAAGGAGACGCATCATTAGCATAGTCCCGAAATTTGGCGTGACCTCCGCTCCGCCAGCGGACACGCCCCTGTGTTTCAGATCAGAGAATACTGTGCATGTTTTCATGATTCTGAGACCTTCTTTTACATACCTGCCGATCTTTTTTTTGATCATTCAAATTTGGTCAGGTGTTTAATAACACATCTTTCTGTGATGTGACAAACTCAGAACACATTTTAATTATCGCTTTACCCGGACTTTAATTGACCTGTTATGTGAGGACATTGATGCTTTTGTTGAAAAAATTCACCTGACACTGACTGGACGTCCACATAAAGGGTGGCAAATTTTACCTTCAGGGTTACTGTCTGCTAAATTAACCAAACCTAAATCTCAAAATGTTCAAATGCAATGTGTGTTGTCTGCAGGTGTGATGGCTGTCAGATGTTCCCTATAAACGGCCCCAGGTTCAAATGCAGAAACTGTGACGACTTTGACTTCTGTGAAAACTGCTTCAAGACCCGCAAACACAACACCAGACATTCCTTTGGCAGAATCAACGAGCCTGGTTAGTCACACATTCACCCAGACGTCATCTGTGATGTTCCAACATGTGTTTGTAAACCTGCGTCGTTCATCTCTCGTACGATTAGGCCAGTCTCCAGCGTTCTGCGGCCGCTCAGGAAAACAGCTCAAGAAGCATCACAGCAGCCAGCGCGGGATGCTGATTGACGATTGGTCCCGCGCCGTCAAGAGCCTCAATGTCTCATCCTCCGTGAACCAGGCCTCACGCCTCATTGACTGCAGTGATCAGTGTTGGCAGTCCTCTGGCTCGCAGGGAAAGGTGGGAGATTGAATTGCACACTCTAATAAACCGCTGACAGCCTTTTTAGTTTAGCTTTATTAAAGCGAAATGCATCACCTGTCGGGATTTGTCATTCTTTCCTCTGCAGCACTGGATTCGTCTCGAGCTCTTTCCAGACGTTCTCGTGCACAGACTGAAGATGATTGTGGATCCAGCAGACAGCAGCTACATGCCCTCTTTAGTGGTCGTGTCAGGTGAGTTGTTTTCATGTTTTTGTTTTTTTATTTAAATTCTACTTTTATTAAGATATGGCAAAGTCCAAGCAGATAGTCCTCACAGGACTTAGTAGCCTTATCTCTCCAAGCCTTCTCTAAATCACAGGTACATCAGAGGATACTACAAAAGTGAATTTAATTTAAAAATGACCAATAAAGTGAATGAAAGTACAGATGTGCACCCAGAAAAACACATTTTAAAAAGGGGAAAAACTAAATTCATAAATAGAGCCAGAATGTTGAGGTGTGTCATCATGATACTTCAGTCAGTTTATAAACAAAGGTGTGAAAACCATAAAACTCCTGCCAGAAAGGAATTAATAACAGGCAAGACCAGAACATGTGATATTGATGGGCCAATGTTGTTGTTCTTTAAAAAAAGAAACCCATCTTGAGCACTTTGTTGCCCCTTAGTTTGGAAAGATTCTGTTTTTTTGGCATTTAATGATTATATTGTGGTTTTGCGATCTACCTCCTCAAATAGTTCCTCTTGCATAAACATTATGCTGTTCTTGACAGTTGGGCATTTTTATCATCAGAAGTAATGTTTTTTTTTCTTAATATACAGGCGGAAGCTCATTGAACAACTTAATTGAGCTGAAGACGATTAACATCAATCCCACAGACACGACCGTCCTTCTCCTTAGTGACTGCACTGAGGTTAGTCTGCTAAGACCTAGTAATTAGCTAGTGATATCAGCTTCTAATTATTGTTTATGATATTAAAATTGTAATAACTTGAATGATGTCTTCCCCCCAGTATCACAGATACATTGAGATCGCCATCAAGCAGTGTCGCAGCTCCGGTATAGACTGTAAGATTCACGGGCTGGGCATCGTTGGACGGATCAGAGCAGAGGATGAAGACTTGGCCACAGTCCCTTTCTTGGCATCTGATAATGAAGAAGAGGATGATGATAAAACTGCCACTGGGAGGTAAAAAGGCTATGAGAACAGATGACTGACAGGTTGCAGACTTTTTTGCGCATCTATAGCAAACATTAAAGCATTAACAGCACGGGGTTTTTACTGATGCAGGCCGATGAGACTCACGTTCATACTTTATTGTCCTCTAAGGAGGAAACTTGTACAGACTGTGTTTTCGCAGCAAAGCACGTTCCATCCCATGATCAGTTTCATAAATTAACCAGTAAATTGAGGATGTTGAGCAATTGTCTGTGGACATACCCTAATTATGGTTGGGTACCATTCACATTTGAACCAATACTATACCGGCACCTGGAATTAAGCACCTTTTTTCAGTAATTTATTTTCTCTTTGATAACAAAACATTTGTTTTTGAACAAGCTTCAGGTATAACGTAGGAGACTAAAAGGGAAATCTGTTCCTCTGCTTTTCGTTAATACACATATAGCTAATCTTTAGTTTCTAGCAGTTTTATGAGACTGTTACTAAAATAATATAGAAGAGAAAATAGACCATTTGCAGAAACTGTTAAAAGTATCAAGTTCAGCGCCGAACCCTAACCTTCATAGTTGTCCATGCGTATGTGGTCATAGGTGAATGGCTTCATGCGTTTATGGAAGAGGATCATGGTTGAGGACCATAAAAATTACATTAAGAAAGTGTTTGATCAATTCCAGTTGAGTAATTTAACTATACAGCTGTGTTTACTCAAACACAGCTGTGATTTTTTTGAAACAATAATGAAAAAAAAAACATTGAAACGTAGATGTAGTGAATTCATACTCATGATCTCACTCTGTGTTTTTGTTTTGTCTTTTAGTCTTGCTCGGAAGAAGTCATCTGGATTGGAGTCTGCCGCCACCATCAGGACCAAAGTGTTTGTCTGGGGGCTGAATGACAAGGACCAGCTGGGAGGACTCAAGGGATCCAAGGTGCAGCTTTTGCATATTTTAACCCAGAATGAGTCAATGGCTAAACTACCCTATGGTTCATGAGCCATAAATCCTCTCCATGAAGTGGTATCAAAAGTAAACCACTCTTCAGTCTTTAAGCAGGAGAATGGCCCCTTTCAGAGAAGCATATTATTCTATAATAAATATCTGGATTGGAGTATTTTGACGTCATAGCTGGTCCAGATGGAGGTCATTTTAAACATGTATTTTTACCAGTTTGTATTAGATTATAACATTTTGATTGTAAAATCTAAATGCAGCAGAGAAAAAAGTGCAATATTTCCCCTTTAAAATGAAGAAAAGTAAAAGTATGAAGTGGTATAGAAGGATAATACTCAAGTAAAATACAGTAGTAGTAAAGTACTACACTATAGTTTTGTGTTTTCCACCAGTGGCCCCAGTTTATCAGATCAGCATAATACTCTTTTGAGTATGTAACAGTTTATGCTTACTGTTTGAGGATGTCTCACTTATGTAACCATCTTTATAGAGAATGTAAAGCGGAGCAGACTCGTCCTTGAGGTCGCCTGTGGGAGACGCTCAGAAGCGGCTGCATCTCTAATCAGTTTTGTTTGTGTCCTTCACAGATCAAGGTGCCCTCCTTCTCTGAAACTCTGTCCGCACTCAACGTGGTCCAAGTGGCCGGAGGCTCCAAAAGCCTCTTTGCAGGTGGGCGATAGAATATTATTTGAGTTTATGTTATTAAATAACTTGCACATATGGTGTATCTAACATGTAAGCTTTGTTTTAGTGACGGTCGAGGGGAAGATTTATGCGTGTGGAGAGGCCACTAACGGCAGGTTAGGACTGGGCCTGTCCAGTGGGACCATCCCGATCCCCCGTCAGATCACCGCTCTCAGTAACTACGTGGTGAAGAAGGTCGCCGTGCACTCTGGGGGACGCCACGCCATGGCCCTGACTGTGGACGGGAAGGTCTTCTCCTGGGGAGAGGGAGACGATGGCAAACTGGGACACTTCAGCAGAATGTAGGTTATCTTTTTGAGGAGATACTGCTCATTTCTTAGAGAGGAGCACTTTGCTATTCTCAGTTTTGGTTTTCTTTAAATGGTGGAATAAATCATGCAGCCCCTCCAGGATTTTGGCAGCTTTCTGGGGATTTTTCTGCCAGATTTCACAGCAGCTTCATTAGGAAATTGCAAGGAAAGTTTTGATTGGTGAACCACATAGGAGACTACAATGATTGGTCCAGTTTGCAAAAAAATTGCACGGTCATGTAAAATTCTCTGAGAATTAGTTGAATTTGCATTAACATTTGTGATCGTGGGGCTGATGTTGATTTCTTTTTTCTATTATAGTCCAGAATGTAAATTCCTTAATCAGAAAGTATTTCTTTCATCTCCAAGATGCAGTGTTGTGGACAACTTTCTGATGATGTAATTAAAGACATATATGTTTTTCCATCCTAGGAACTGTGACAAGCCTCGGTTGATCGAGGCGCTGAAGACAAAGCGCATCCGTGACATCGCCTGTGGCAGTTCTCACAGTGCGGCGATCACCTCCAGCGGGGAGCTGTACAGCTGGGGTTTGGGGGAATATGGCCGCCTCGGACATGGGGACAACACCACTCAGCTGAGGCCTAAACTGGTATGTCTGTGTCTCCTACCTCACTGCTTTCTTTACTTTACAGGGACACTGAAGAAAATAAACTTTATCACAGAGACACTCTGCACTAAGAATGTAATGTTTAGCTGTTGCTTTATCATCCGGTGCAATAGGACAAATATTTACACCTTGTAATTAAATGTATCATGTGTAGAGCTTGACTAGTTTATGATGTTTTCTTTATGAATCCATTACCGTTGGGCGAAATGTTTAAAAAAAAGCAATTGCCGATATTTTCTAGCTGGTACTTTCAGCTCGGAGATTTATTCGAGTGGCGAATTGGCAACGTTCCACAAGTCAGCTTTTTTAGGCCAACAAATAAACAAAATAAATTAAAAAATAATGAGCAGAAATATTCTTACACCTATTTTTCTTTGTAAACAGCAGCCGACTGAACAGTGACTTTCATTCATTCTTTGGAGGCAGACCATTTCATTAGCAAAATAAAATGACAAAACAGCAAAAAAAAAAAACAACCCGTGATGTACTCAGCCAGTCGCAGATAGACGATTTATTTGTCGTATTGCTCAACCCTAGAATCCATGTAAACTATAAGGTGTGTAAATTGACCATGTGCTCATTCTTGCCGTCACTTTTTCATCCAGGTAAAAGTGCTTCTGGGACACCGTGTCATCCAGGTGGCTTGTGGGAGCAGAGATGCTCAAACTCTAGCCCTCACTGATGAAGGTATTTCTGTTAATGTCCTTAAAGGAATCCTCTTAGACCACAAGCAGAACTAGAGATTTATATTTTTAAGTGTTTTTTTATTCCAATGTTCCATACAGTGCATTTGGTCAGAAACTTATATTAAAATATATATTTTCAAAAATGCTGTTAACCCTTTAAAACCTGAGCTAATGACTTGATTCCTTTCAAAAACATTCGGAGAAGGCATTAAGCAACTTAACACAAAATTACACAAAATTACCAAGAAATATGTTCATACAAAAAAATAAAGAAAATGACCTGAAAATAAGCCAAAGTAAAAAAAAAAAACAGCAACAAGAAAATAACCTAAAAAAAAATGCAAAAATAAATGAATACATTTAAAAAAAAAACCCCACACACATACATATATTTTTGTAACATTTCTGGACATTTTCACCTAAAAAAAAAACCCAAAAACATTTAATATTTTTTTCTTTCTCCTAAACTAATTTTCAGGTCATTTTCATCTTGTCACTCTTTCCTAATTTCTTGCAAAATTAGGAGACAAACCACACTTTCTTCCCTTTTCCCCATGTTTTAAAAGAAACCAAATATTCTCAGGTTTTAAAGGTTTTTGTGGTTTGGAAAGGTGTCTGAACACAGCACAAGAAAACGGATGTCAATCCAGGTTTCAAAGGGTTAACAATGAGCTCCACAGAATGACTTTCTGTGGAAAGATATTTTATACTTTCTAGTAGGTAATGTATGTTTTGTTTTTCTCAGGGTTGGTGTTCTCCTGGGGTGATGGGGATTTTGGGAAGCTGGGTCGTGGAGGCAGTGAGGGCTGCAACATCCCGCAGAACATCGAGAGGCTCAACGGGCAGGGCGTCTGCCAAATTGAGTGTGGAGCGCAGTTTTCTTTGGCTCTCACTAAATCTGGAGTTGTGTGGACCTGGTAAGATGATACTTTGACTTTAAGTGATCATTCACCTTTTTTCCCAAATGATTGTTCACGGTTTGTGTTTCCAAACAGGGGCAAAGGCGACTATTTCCGACTGGGCCACGGCACCGACGTCCATGTGCGGAAGCCCCAGATGGTTGAGGGACTGAGGGGCAAAAAGATCGTCCACGTTGCTGTCGGAGCTCTGCACTGTCTTGCTGTTACAGAGACAGGACAGGTTTGTACTGACCTGCTCCATCAAGAGTATTATAAACTCAGATAGTTCAGACACTTTCTGCCATGGCACTGATCCAGATGTGTGGATTTCTCCTCCTGTAGTGGGACTTTATTTATCGACTCTCAATCTGCTTTTCCAGGCACCTTTGACCTTTGCTGTCACACCGCCAGTTTCACCTTTTATAGTACCTTTGCTCAGAACAAATTTAATAATGTCAGCACATCGCTCCCCATAATGAGAGGCAGCTACTCAATACTTGAACACTTAAAGAGGTTGTTAAGATTGAGTGCTTGGAGCGATGCCTGTACTTTTTCTTGTGTGGCTTTTTTTTCACCAACACATTTCAGCAGTGTATCTAAAAGTGTGGAAATTAAAGTGACAACATACAGCTTTTTTTTACTGAAAACTGATCACAATGAAATTCAGTCATGGTCAGTTTATCGGTTTTAATTAATCTATTTTAGTTTGTCTTTTAATTTATCCTTTTATTCTGTATTGATTGTGTTTAATTCTATTATTAGTACGACGACTTCTGTGTTTACTGCTGATATTCTTTTAAATGCATTTACTCATTTTTGGTTTTGTAATTGTGTTTTTTAATTCTACTTTAATTTTGTCAGGCCTTAGTTCGGCGTTATTGTTCGGTTCTTATAGTATTGCTGCCTCTGCAAGAAACCCTTACAGCTTTAGTTAGCTAAGTTATTAGGTTTTTACGTTGTTGTGTTTACTGTCAGGTGTATGCGTGGGGTGACAACGACCACGGGCAGCAGGGGAACGGCACCACTACAGTTAACAGGAAGCCCACCCTGGTGCAGGGTCTGGAGGGACAGAAGATCACTCGAGTGGCCTGTGGCTCCTCCCACAGCGTGGCCTGGACCACCGTGGATGTGACGACGCCCTCGGTTCACGAGCCAGTACTTTTCCAGACGGCCAGGGACTCACTCGGAGCGTCCTATTTAGGTAATCTTGCAGCATATTAACACACACACGTCTTTACTGACAGTCTGGAATTGTATTATTTTTCTTTGCTTTAGTTTCCACAGACTCTTACACACTGTGTGTGTCTAGCAGACTGCAGATAGTCCACAAGGGGGAGCTAATCTGTCATTGTTAGACCATGGCTCATATTTATTAAACTGCTGAAACTGAAATTTTGACAGTTAAGATAAAAAAATAAATGCCCGGGGAGCCTTGTGGCTCAATGGATAGAGCAACACCCCACATACAGAGGCTGTATCCTCACCGCAACTACTGTGGATTTCGATTTTAGCCTCGGCCCTTTGCTGCATGTCGCCCCCGCTCTCTCTCCCCCGTCACTCTCAAATTGTCCTGTCCATTAAAGGCAATAAAAGCACCCCAAAAAATCTTTAAGAAATAGAAAAAGTTAATAATTGCCCCCACCTCATTTCTTTTTTCTTAAGTCTCAACCAACATCTTCTTAGTATTTTATGTTATGGTGTTGTACATTTATTTTTCATGCATTAATTACCACAGGACAAATAAAGGATTCCAAAACAAGTAAAATGAAAGTTTAGAAAATAAAAACAAGGATTAAACCCCCTCACCCAAAGAACTTGGCAAATGCAGGGATATATAAACAGACAGAGACTGTATTAGTGACACAAAGACATACACACATACTTATGCATACATAGTTATCAAAACATGGCGCAGGTTGGACTGTAACCACAGACCTGAGTCTGCTGATACTGCAGCTCTGCAACTGGCAAATTATGTCTGGATCTGGGTTAGGATGCTTCCCGTCAGTGACCGTGTCATTGTTTTGGTGTCGTACACTCCAGGTGTGCAGTCAGACAGTGACTCGTCAGCAGCGAACAACAAGATGAGCGGGCAGAGCAGCGTGAAGCCTAATCGACCCTCGCTGGCCAAGATTCTCCTCAGTCTGGATGGCAACTTGGCCAAACAGCAGGCTCTGTCTCATGTGCTGTCAGCCCTCCAAATCATGTATGCGAGGTATGTTTGTTGACAGGGTGTTAAGTATCATGATGCACGCCGCGCAACGACGACTAAGCAAGTTCAAGTCTGGCTAAAGACCTTTATCCCATTTCACCGCCCTTTCCTTTTTTTCCAGTTATTCTAGTTTTGCTATACATACTGTACTGTGCACACAAAGATATCTGAAAACAAAATGTTTGGGAAAAGGCCTAAACTGATAAATTTGAAACAGGATGAGATAAAAATGTGTTTGACCTCCAGTTAATTTAATCAGCCGACTGGCACCGATAATCGTCATTAGGGGGTATTACTGTTGACAGGACGCGTTGTGTGTTTCCCCAGGGATGCAGTGGTCGGTGCTCTGATGCCAGCCAGCATGATTCTGCCAGCAGAGTGTCCTTCCAGCTCACCTGTTCCCCCTTCAGACTCCTCTTCCTCATCCAGTGTGAGTGATGAAGAAGGTCCTCCTGTCCTGCCTGAAACTGAGGAACGAGTCAGCCCTAATCCCTGGCAGGACAAGAAGGGAGAGGTGAGGGACACAAAATGTTTGGTATGACTTTAATTTCACAAACCCTGTCTCTGAAAAACTTTAATAGAAGTCACTGAAGGTGTTTGTGGATGTTTTGTTTGTCCTGAAAGTGCTGCCTCAACGGCATTTTGTGCTGATTTATTGTAAAAAAAATAACCATGCATTGTGCATTTCCTTCCATAAAAAACAGGTGTGCAGATGCAACCATCAGCAAATTATTTTGGGTCCAACATGGAAATACCAGAAACTCTCACAGGACCACAGGGATCATTATTACAACTCCAAATTTTTGTAACACAACTTTCTCCAATTTTATTCTGGGCCCTAAAGTTTTTATCCTTTAAAATGCTAGTTCTGATGAGGAGCTTGATATCGCGGCTCTTCGAAATTCGACATGCCTTCTTAATATCGTCGTTTTTTTTTTTTTTTGCTCTGCTCAGCTCCACCCAAAAAATCCAGGCAAAACCAGTATGCTGTAACCAGTATGAAAGGACAAAATGTCAGACTGAAGATAGATATCAGGCAACTTTATTGAGAAGTTTAGAAATTCATTGAAACGTGATCATGTGTGTGTTTGTGTGTGTGAGTAGGCTACTTCATCAGAAGATGCCGTCACCCCGTCATCAGCGATGACTCCCTCCGCCTCTGGTGCCTCCTCACGTCCTTTCATCCCTGTCACGGACGACCCCGGAGCCGCCAGCATCATAGCCGAAACCATGACCAAGACAAAAGAGGTCAGTCTGTCCAACTGAGCGTGTGCTTTGGTGAAGCCATTAACCAAGGCTTCTCACAATAATGACTTTATCGTCTTATTGTACAATATATCACCATGACCCTGATCATTTTGCTGACCTCGATATTGCCCATTGTGTTTACATGCGTGTTTGTTTACATAAAAATGTCACCAACATTTTAGCCAATGTGATGCCAGAATAAACAGCAGGGCTTTATCCTGTCATCTATTATATATTTGCAGGAGGCATCACTTGGTTTTGTTTTTGTTTACCAAATTTTGTATTAAGTCTCAAACTGAGTAATTTTTGGCTACTTATATAAAGGTACTTTTTCATACATACTTGTTTGTATATATTAACAGGTTATAATTACTTTATTAAATTATGTCAAATATTTTTTATTATTCCAATTTCAAAGTCTGAATATTCGTAACTAGGGCTTGGCATTATGGATTTAAAATAGCATGATATTTTTAGGTTATATTATGATACACAATACATATCGATATTTTGAAATCTCTTCTAAACCACTGAACTACTAAAGTAAAGAATTATTAAATTAACCAGTTATAAATGCAGTAGTAAATGTTATAAAATAATGTTACATAAACTACTACTGTAATAAAGTTTAATAAAATGCTGTTATAATGTTTAATACTGTAAAGTATAAAGATGAATAACGTGCTGTTGTAGTAAAGTTAAATAAGGTATTGTTACAATTAAATCAAAGCGTAACTCATGGTGCCTTTATTTTATTTATTTTTATTGTTAACTGCTCTTTGAAAGGGTCTAGGCTTGCATTATTATGCTATATTATTATCATTTTTATCAGTGGCATTAAATGGTCCCAAAACAACAATAATATTGTTTTTCACAAATATTTCTGGGAGAATATATTGTCCAACAAAAGTAGTGACTGGTCTACAATAACCCCAGACACATGTATGTAAGTCTGTCTTGTTTTATGTTTCTCTTCAGGACTCTGAGAGTCAGAGTAAAGTGGTTGGTCCGGAGCCTCAGTACCTCGATGAGTTCACCAGTCTGCTCGTGCCTGATGACACGCGTGTAATGGTGGACCTGCTCAAACTGGCCGTGTCGTGTCGCTCCGGGGAGAAGGGCAAGGAGGTGCTGTCTGCTGTGCTGTCCGGCATGGGTACAGCTTATCCACAGGTGATCTACTGTATTCAGTTTCTGATTCCATGTAGGCCTCGTGGGCCATAGTACGTTGGACAAATTTGACATCACCGGGTTTATGTATTGCAGGTTGCCGATATGCTGCTGGAGTTGTGTGTCACCGAGTTAGAGGATGTTGCTACAGACTCGCAGAGCGGCCGTCTGTCCTCTCAGCCAGTTGTTGTGGAGAGCAGCCACCCGTACACAGATGACACCTCCACCAGCGGTACCGTGAAGATCCCAGGTAAAAAGGGAAAATCGAGGGACTCTTTATTTTACATTTTGGATAAATGTTTTTTAAGCTCGAGCAACCTTTGAATGAACAACACAATTTTCAGGATGTTGCTGGAGATCATTACGACCTCTCTGTTTGGTTTAGTCTCAGCTCTTATTTGGTTTTGTAGGTGCTGAGGGTTTAAGGATAGAGTTTGACCGACAGTGTTCAACTGAGCGACGCCACGACCCGTTAACGATCATGGATGGAGCCAACAGGATCGTCTCTGTCAGATCAGGTGATGAGAGGAAGACCATGAAGTTAAATATTCATTGAATATATGCAAATGGATTAAAAATTAATGTGGCGGCGTGCTGTGTGTGTCTCAGGTCGGGAGTGGTCTGACTGGTCCAGTGAGTTGAGGATCCCAGGAGATGAACTCAAGTGGAAATTCACCAGTGACGGCTCTGTGAACGGCTGGGGCTGGCGCTTCACTGTCTACCCCATCATGCCCGCTGCTGGTAAGCTGCATCAAACAGTTCTTGCAGCGACATTAGCTGCTGTGTTTCAACAATGTTTGTGCGGCTTAAACCAACAGTGAGAAATGTAAAGCACAAATAATACATGCAGATTG
The DNA here is from genome assembly GCF_008729295.1 of Plectropomus leopardus. Classification (NCBI taxonomy): domain Eukaryota; kingdom Metazoa; phylum Chordata; class Actinopteri; order Perciformes; family Serranidae; genus Plectropomus; species Plectropomus leopardus. Next base: position 33,825,349 of record NC_056465.1, read on the forward strand.
GTTTAAGTTATGAGTAGGAGAAAGGTCCTGCAATTTTCTGGCCAAAAACAAGAGAAAGGGGTGGCAGCATCTTCTTTAAATGACTGTGTTAAAAGAGCATATAATATCAGCCATATTAATCACCAGCCCTTAAATCATTCAACTCAAAATCGTTTTGTGGCAGACTTTATGTCGTCAGCAATTATGGTACTAAATATGGTAATATCGATATAATATCGTATTGTCATGAAACCAGTGATTTACACCCCTACTCTGTCAACAGATGTTAAACTACAAAAAAATAGTGACATCCTGTGTTTATTGGCAGAAATAAAGCAGAAACACACTATAATATACAAATATCAAGTGACAGGCTATTTTCCTGAAATCATACTCTAACTGCACCCCTTACACACACACAGGCCACCTTGGCTTATGACGCTGAGCCTTTTTGGTGTCTTCCCTCAGGTCCCAAAGACTTGCTGTCTGATCGCTGTATCTTGTCCTGCCCCTCCATGGACTTGGTCACCTGTCTGCTGGACTTCAGGCTCAACTTTGCCTCCAACAGGAGCATCGTGCCTCGCCTCGCTGCTTCCCTCGCTGCTTGTGCTCAGCTGAGCGCACTAGGTACAGTAAGATTGTCCAGATCAACCATGTAATGGCTTTACTATAGACACAAAATATACTTTAGGAATTAAATATTCCATATGTATTTTTTGTTTTATCATGTCCAGCTGCTGGACACAGGATGTGGGCTCTGCAGAGACTACGAAAGCTCCTGACCACAGAGTACGGTCAGTCCATCAACATCAACAGGCTGCTGGGTGACAGTGAGGGCGAGGCTCGCTCCATGGTGAGTACAGTGTGATCCCACACATGAAAATACATCAACAGTTTAAATGTATTCTACGCGGTACAATGTTTTTATGGCTGCTGTTTGTAAAATGTAGCGCCAGTGAAAGTTTTTCTCCAGATTCACTCCACTTGATATTTCACCTGTTTGCATTTTTTTTTTTTGCTCTGTGTGTGCCATTTTTGTAGTTTCTCTTTGATGCATGCTGCTTACAGTCTGGCACAAAGCCGCTACCTTTTGATAAAGTCCTGATTTCACAGGTTTGTTGTTCACAGGAATGTCCCAAACACAGCAAGATTAGAAAAAAATTGGAAAATACAGACAAAGGGCAGAGTCTCTGCAGAAACACACTTCCACACACTGAGAGGATCATAATTGATGATTGAGAAGGAATAACATTTATATTAGTCTGTACACATTTTTCTAGTATATACCCCTTTTATTGAAGTATTTATTGTGTGTCTGTAACGATCATTTAAAGAATTATCACCACAGCATTTACAGTAATAGATTGCTAATTGGTTATTTTTACTCTCATACAACTAAGTTTCATATATCAGTGTTGAACGACTTCACCCAAATGTGTAATCCATATAAATGTCAGTGTCCCCTTATTTTTTCTAATTTACTTTTTAGTGTTAATTTCATAACTGGAAGTCACTCTCTTTTCACAAGCAGAGCATATTTAGGTCTTTAATTAACAAAGTATTTCTTTGGTAGCTGAATTTGTTGTAATACAGTATTCATGTATGGCTGAGAGGGATGCGCTTGTGTAAGCTAACTTAACAGTGGCATGTCATGCTTTTTGACTTGTGGTGTTTGTTTACATTTTCTCCCTACAATGGTATCTGATTATGTATTTGATTTCCACTTCCTCAGCTATTTTTTTCTTTCCCGAAACCTCATGCACCGTCTACTGCAGTATTGCAGTGATTTTTTATGCTTTGCGTATTTCTTTGACAACTGTAAACAGTGATAAACATGAAGGAAAAACTACTTTAGTAAATAGGGCATATTTTTTTAACATAATGTATTTGATTGATAATTTTTCTTCCAGAGTTTCACTGGCAGTGCACTGGCCGCTTTAGTGAAGGGGCTGCCAGAGGCTCTGCAGAGGCAGTATGAGTACGAGGACCCCATCGTCAGGGGAGGAAAGCAGCTTCTTCATAGTCCATTTTTCAAGGTATGCTCACAATAGTTTCCGTAGCAACACATTAGCATTACAGGTTCAGAGGCTGAGAGTTTTAAGCTCATTATAAAGGCTAATTTTAACATTATGTTTAGGTTTTGGTTGCTCTTGCCTGCGATCTTGAGCTCGATACGTTACCCTGCTGTGCCGAGACTCATAAGTGGGCCTGGTTCCGCCGATACTGCACCGCCTCCAGAGTCGCTGTGGCTCTGGACAAGAGAACGTCTTTACCAAGACCCTTCCTGGACGAGGTGAGAGTGCCAGGCTGTGCCGTCTGCGCTCACTTTTCTTCATCACGCTTTGACATGAGAATGTTCTTAATCCGTTTTGCTTCATCACTCCTGTCCCTTTGAAGGTTACAAAGAAAATTCGTGAGCTTATGGCCGATCACGAGAGCATGAACGGCCTCCACGAGAGCCACGACTTGTTCAAGCGTGAGCATGACGAGCAGCTCGTACAGTGGATGAACCGACGACCGGATGACTGGACGCTCTCCGCTGGGGGAAGCGGAACCATCTACGGCTGGGGCCACAACCACAGAGGTCAGCTGGGGGGCATTGAGGGGGCAAAGGTCAAAGTGCCGACTCCCACTGAAGCCCTCGCTACACTGCGGCCTGTGCAGCTTATCGGCGGGGAGCAGACTCTGTTTGCTGTCACTGCTGATGGAAAGGTCTGTCTGCTTTTATCAGCCTCTACAGTATTTTACCTGTGTGGCTGCACACTGAGCACACAGAGCATTGATCAACAATGTCAATCTGATGACCTCCAGTAAAATGTTATTTATTGTCATATATATTTTGTTTTGCTCCTCAGCTGTATGCGACAGGATATGGAGCTGGGGGCCGGTTGGGAATCGGAGGCACAGAGTCTGTGTCGACTCCGACTCTGCTGGAGTCCATCCAACACGTCTTCATCAGAAAAGTGGCCGTAAACTCTGGAGGGAAGCACTGCCTGGCGCTGTCCTCTGAGGGAGAGGTGTACTCATGGGGAGAGGCTGAGGATGGAAAACTCGGCCACGGGAACAGAAGGTTGAGATTGAAATATAAAACTTTGCACCTTCAGTTTTCAGTTTCAAACAAGCAATAGCTGCGTTTACATGCACACTTTTTCTCAATCTGATTTAAGATTTCGGGTCAGCTGTTTACATGAATGCCCTCTAATAAGATCTGGTGTGTACATGCACTGTCGTATGTAAACGGAGCAGCAGTGTGACGTGCACAACAATTAAAAAATATAGTAACTTGTCAGGGCTGCCAACTCTCACATAGACCACGAGACCAACACTTCTTCACACACTCTATCGCCACAAGTGCATTTTCTAACAGTGAAAAAAAAATTACGGATAACTTCTGACAGCAGCACAGCGCTCTCTCCCTCTCCTTTCGCACACTTGAGCAGGAGTGAGTGAGTTACTATGGTTACAGGGCCGCTCTACTATGGTTGCCCCCCCGCACACAAGCTGAAGTCAAACTTACAGCTAAAATGGATATTTATCGTCGTTCAGTGCAGTAGTTGCTGGTGTTTTGATGGTCTTTGATGCTTTACTCCACTTCTGCTTGAAATTCGTCATTTTCTGGAAGTGGAGAAACGTACATCGTCACATCCGCTTACATAAGGACGGAGCATGCGCAGACAGGAAGCAGGGGGCATCTGTAATATGTAGCTACAGAAAGTAATCTGGGTTACATCTACTTGATTTAATCCTTATTTTAATAACATGCTGAACCAATTTTTCTCCTTCTATACTTCATGTTTTGACTGAATTACATTATCTCTATAAATTGAAAAATAAATTATGTAATAATTCTGGCAGATTTGACACTTAACAGCAGGCAGAACCACTTTGTCAAAAAAATATATATTCTGAGTAAATGCTTTGGGGCATATAAACGCGCATCTTATCAGATCACTACATTTAGCATTCATGCACAGTTAGAGTTAAAAGTTAAGTTGAAATTCAGTCAGATTAAAGAGTTATTGTTCATTTAACTGTAGCTAATGACTCCTCTTGACTTTAGCCCCTGTGACCGTCCTCGTGTAATTGAGTCCCTGAGAGGAGTGGAAGTGGTGGATATCGCTGCCGGAGGGGCACACAGCGCCTGCATCACTGCCAGCGGAGAGCTCTTCACCTGGGGCAAGGGTCGCTACGGACGACTGGGCCACGGAGACAGCGAGGATCAGCTCAAACCAAAGCTGGTCAGTAATCATTTAGCGCACACGACTCAAAATACTGCTCTGTATTCACATAGTGCGCTCAGAGTTTGTCAGCACACCGAAAAGGCTTGAAAAAATATCTGTCAACCTGAAGTGTTTCAGCGACAAGTGTGTCAGTCGGTGTTTGGACAGGAATCAAACTGTTTACTCTGCCTCACTGCGACAAGCTTTCCCAAACAATCACTGTGAGGTGAAGCTGATGTTTGTGTCTGTGCGGTTTATCCAGGTGGATGCACTGCAGGGTCACAGGGTCATTGATGTCGCCTGCGGCAGTGGGGACGCCCAGACACTGTGTCTAACAGACGATGACATGGTCTGGTCCTGGGGAGACGGGGACTACGGCAAATTGGGCCGGGGAGGCAGCGATGGCTGCAAAGTCCCCATGAAGGTAAGGCAATTTACACAGCAGTGTTCACTGGAGGTCGGCAGAGGTGCCATTTTATACTCGTGTCTTTTTTCTCTAGTTATTTTATACAGAAAGAGACCAGAGTGTGTGAAAGAATCAAAAATGAGAAAAAAGGGTTACGCTTCATGAGAGTTTCTGTTTATTTTAAGATCAGTAGCCTCATCTATGATTTACAACATGCATTAGTTAAGTTGTGCTTTCTTTAAAACTGGCCTTGTGGTTGATAGGGATTAAAGGAATAGATTAACATTTTGGGAAACACCCTTGTTTACTTAATTTCTGTCTGTCTTTATACTAGTGTTAAGTAAGCTGACTGTCCCCGTCCTGATTGCAGCATTTTATACATATTAGTTGGTGTAGCAGGAGCCTTCTAATATATTCAGCGCCCATTCAATAGAATAATAACATTATAACTGTGTGGATTCGTCCTGTTCAAAATACAGAAACTCACTAAGGATGATATCCTTGAGGCACGATCTATGTGCATTGTGGTGGGATGAGTGAAGTAATCAAAGACACCTGATGTGTGTTTCAATTGAAAAATGAACTTCTTGTTTTCAGATTGACTCTCTCACTGGCCTCGGGGTCGTCAAAGTCGAGTGCGGCTCTCAGTTTTCTGTGGCTCTCACAAAGTCTGGAGCTGTGTACACGTGGTACGTACAGCACAGTGCAGAGTACAAGATCAGTCCTGGCTTCTTGTATCACTGTTGAAGATATGCACAAACTATATGTGTCATGTTATTTGTAGGGGTAAAGGGGACTATCATCGGCTGGGCCATGGCTCTGACGACCACGTCCGAAGACCCCGACAAGTTCAGGGGCTACAAGGGAAGAAGGTCATCGCCATCGCCACGGGATCGCTGCACTGCGTCTGCTGCACAGAGGATGGTAGGATCTTTTTCTACTCGCCCCCCCACATTTGTATTTGTCGGTTTATTTCAGATCTGTTTATTGTACAAGTTGTCTTTGCCATCCAGCCAGTCTGTGTCATCGAGTCCCAACAATTGAGCTTAGTCGGGTTGGATCGCAGCTTCACAGAACGGCTTTGTTGTTGTGTTTGGCTCAGGAGAAGTGTACACATGGGGGGACAACGACGAGGGCCAGCTGGGAGACGGGACCACTAATGCCATCCAGAGGCCACGGCTGGTGGCCGCGCTGCAGGGAAAGAAGATCAACAGGGTGGCCTGTGGGTCTGCTCACACACTCGCCTGGTCCACCAGTAAGCCCACCAACGCAGGGAAACTGCCTGCACAGGTACGGTTTGCCTTGATGGAAATTTAACCCTTTGAAACCTGGAGCGACATCACTTTTCTTGTGCTCCTTTAAAATACCTTTTAGAAGTATTTGAAACTTTGAACCATGAGCGAATTGGTGCAGAAAGAAAATATTATAATTTGTTCAGAAACATGGGGAAACTTGGTAAGAAATGCAAGAAATTTGTACATTTAGAAAATGATTTTTAAAACAGAAAGGTCAAATTGATACAAGATACAATCTAGGGGAAAACAGTATTTATAATTATCAGAACTACATATTTAAAATTATGTTACAACATTCTAATGATTTTTAAAAATACTTTTCCAGGCCATTTCTTTGCTTTTTAATTTTTTATTTTTTTTTTACTTTTAACTTTTTTCTAATTTTCATATAATTTTCTGTAAGTTTTTACTAATTTCTCAGTATTTTCTGGGTCAGTTTTTTTTTGCTGTTCCAGTAGATGGCAGTAAAGTTTTGCAGACAAAAGTGTCATCAAATCAAAGTCGCTTGCAGACATTTGACACGCTCATCATGCCTAACTGTCTGTGTGGTCTGTCGAAGGTTCCCATGGAGTACAACCACCTGCAGGAGATCCCCATCATGGCCCTGAGGAACAGGCTGCTGCTGCTGCATCACATCTCCGAGCTCTTCTGCCCGTGTATACCCATGTTTGACCTGGAGGGTCGACTGGGTCAGACGGGCCACGGACCCTCGGTGGGCTTTGACACCCTCAGAGGCATCCTCATCTCCCAGGGCAAGGTGAGATGGCAGAAATTTCTTGGGATGTCCCGAATGGGTCAGAAGGATTGTTATCAGGCCCAATCCACAGATTTTTTTAATTGATCGTGAACAGTTATTTTAAGCACAGGCCCCACCTATACCATTGTTTACATCGGCTATCACACAGGTGCCATAAGAGAAAGCACAATTGGCAGCGGGTATTCAGGTTTTTTTGTAATGCTGCTACTCCAATAGGTAGAGACTGATTTTGTCAAAGTCAACTGAAGCTGCTACTCCATGTTAACAGGAATTAAAATTTTTGTTGTTCATATTTAGTAAACTAGATTCACTATAATGCTGTAATAAAACACTGTAACCAGTTTTATTTGTTGTTACTGGGAATGTTGAAGTTCAGCTATAAGACTACTCTGAAGTGGAATTGTGATTATATTAAACATTTATAGTCTCCTTGAGAGCAAGTAAAGACACATTTTAGTTTGTTCTCTATGTTTTTTTTTTTGCTAAAGAAACAAATGCTGCACTAAGTGGATTTGATAGCTATTTCTAATGACATTTTTTTTTAATTTAGTTAATTTATTTTTAAAAAATGCTGCAATTAGTGGAATTTTGATAAGAGACACATAAAAATATTTGTTATTTTGGTAAAAAAAAAAACCTAAAGGAACTGTTGCAGATAACTTTTTGCATATGGCATTGCAGAGCTATTACACTGTCATGCATATACACTGAATTGATTTTAAAAACTTTAAAGTACTCAAAGTTTGCAGCTGTATTGTCCAGGTAAATACATGTATTGGGCTGGGACTCAGTTTTGGCAGATACTCAATAAAAAATGAATTTGATTGGGATCGGGGACAAAAAAAAACTTGATCTCTATCATTTTATTCCCAAAACACTAAAAAAATATGTTTGTGAACAGGAAGCAGCTTTCAGGAAGGTGGTTCAAGCCACGATGGTGAGGGACAGACAGCATGGACCTGTGGTGGAGCTCAACAGGATACAGGTACAGAAGGAAATACATTGTTTTTCAGCTGCTCGCTCATAATCTTTTTCATCTCTTTTATCTTTAAGTCTCTGCTCACTGTTACTGTAGTTCCCTCCTCCTCTCGCTCTCACTGTGAGGCCATGTTCCAGACAGGCTCCTGGGCGTTACATGTGATGTCTTTCATAAGGGGATTTTTCCCTGTGGTGTGTGTGATCTGTGCTCCAGCCTGTCTGCAGGGGGTTCCTGGACTGAGATTTAGACTGTACTCCACATAGACTCTCATTTCGGGCCACTGCCTCTCCACACACACCCCCCCTCATGTAGATCCGGTTGTATCAGTGGTGCAGAGAGCTGTCATATCCAAGAATTAATGCCCGTCGGCACTTCCTCTCTATCTGGCAGGAAGTTATGAAACACAGAATGTAAACAGATCAAACCATCTTTTGTGTACTTTTTTTCCGTCTTCACCCTGCAGGTGAAGCGTTCCCGTAGCAAAGGAGGTCTGGCAGGTCCTGATGGAACCAAGTCTGTATTTGGTCAGATGTGTGCCAAAATGAGTTCGTTCAGCCCAGACAGCCTGCTGCTCCCTCACAGAGTGTGGAAGGTCAAATTTGTGGGTAGGTGTTACACTGTCAGGTCCGCCCTCTGATCCATTATTCTTTACAGAGGACCTATTATACCTTTTCTTTTGGGGATGTTCATACTAAACGTGGTCCAAGTTTCAAATAATGAGGTAAACAGAGTTTCTTTTAGTTTTTAAAAAGTCTAAAAATGTGTAAAATAAACAGTCATTTTTTCTCCAGTGAGGTCTGATCCCATCAGCTCCTTTATTTTGTCTTCTGTAATTTAGTCCTTTTTTGTGTCTTTTCACATTGATGGCTGCTGCTGTCGTCATGTTTCCAAATTATTCTGCCAATCTGTGGTTTTCCTGTTGTGGAATGATTTAACTGTCCACACATCCCGACCCCAACTGGACAGTTGCATGAGTGCTCCTCCAAGTCATGGACACGGGCAGCACCACTCTGCAGACGATTAGCAGTGATCTACTAAAGTGTGATAATGCAAATTTAAAGCCTTGAAGTGTGATTTTGACAGTGAAAGTGGGTAGATTGTCCAGTTAATGTGATTTTTATTAAATTGCATTAACTTTTTTTTATCTGGAAAAATCTGTATTGATCACAATATTTACAAAACAAAACCAGCAAGGAACCAGTAACCACTAATGCCAGCTCTGCAGCCCAGGTAGAAATGTCAGAGCATTGTCACTGTGTGGGTTAATGTGGTATCTCCTCTCATAAAAAAAAGTAAGTCCTTAATAGTTTTTGACAGTTTGGATATAAAATATGTCTTAAAAAGCACTCATGACGGTCTTAAAAAGGTCTTAAAATGTATATTCTTTATATGGTTATCTGCTCCAGGCACGCTACTGTAAATGCTCACATCACATACAGAGCTACATGAAGCTGCATGCTTATACCAGGGAAACATGTAATCTTGGTTGTCACTGTCTTAATTTTTGGATCATATTCCTGAAGGAAACTATCTGGTTTTGTTTGGAAGCTTTTATTTGTGATTTTTCACAGTAGAAAGTGACACTATACTCCGTGTCAGTCATTCCCGAAGCTGCATCGACGGTGTAGAGACGCTGAGATACAGAAGACACGGAAACGCTGCCCAATCAGAGCAGTCTGGGCTTTTCTGGAAGGGGGGGTTAAAAGAGATGAGCTAAAACGTAGCGTTTCAGATCGGGGGTGAACACAGATGTTCGAGCACGGACATTATAAGGGAAACAAACTGTTTTTTGACCATTAAAACATGTAAACATCTTATAGACAAACCCAAAATACAAGCATGAACCTGAAAATTAGCACAATAGATCCCCATTAAAAGTAACGTTAATTATCAGTAACACTACGTGCATTTCCTCATGCTGCATGTTTTCAACATTCTTGTTTTTTTTCTACTCAGGTGAGTCTGTGGACGACTGTGGCGGAGGCTACAGCGAGTCCATCGCTGAAATGTGCGAGGAGCTGCAGAACGCCCTGACCCCGCTGCTCATCGTCACCCCCAACGGTCGCGACGAGTCGGGCGCCAACAGGGACTGTTTCCTGCTCAACCCCGCAGCCAAGTCCCCTCTTCACATGAGCATGTTCCGCTTCCTAGGTATAATCCAGTTAATCTCCCCGTCAGGTCTTCTGGGGCGTTAATCCGAGATAAACAAAAACTGAAAATATTCATGTTTATTTTAGAAAGTACAAATGCTTCATGTGCGTTTTCGCTGATAAAACACCTGGTTTAAACGGTTGTGCATGCTTCATTTATTGTAGATATTTCTGCTTTTGCTCATCACAGTGACAGATGCTTGTTCTTGTTTGATTTACGGGTAATACGCTGTGCCTTGCTGCGTCCGCAGGAGTGCTCCTGGGCATTGCAATCCGGACTGGAAGCCCTCTTAGTCTGAATCTGGCGGAGCCGGTATGGAAACAGCTGGCAGGCATGAACCTGACCATCGCTGACCTCAGTGAGGTACGTACACAGCCTCGCTCTCCTGCACACAGCAGGGCCCTCAGTGAGCATGTAGCACGCACTGATGATGGCTCATTTAGTGTGAAAACATAACTTGTCAAACGACCACGAGCCTCATGCAGGAAACATTTGTACGTACAGAATTGTTCTTAAGTAATTTAGACATTAGACTGATTAGCCAGCTACTGTAATTTTATTGATCTTAACGACATCTATTGCACGTCTGTCTGCCCAGGAAGAGGATCCCTCCTCACTCGCTCTTCCTGAGGTTTCTACTATTATTCCCCCGTTAAAAGGTGTTTTGGGGAAGTTTTTCCTCAGTTGCTTTGAGGGTTCAAGGACACAGGGATGTCGTAAGCTCTCTGAGGCGTATTATAATTTGTGATAATGGGCCTTTTAAATAAAACTTAATTAAATTGAATTAGTCAATAAGATACAGCTTACATAAGCTTAAATTTTTAGTTTGTATTATGTAATTTTTTGAGTTGTTGCACCCGAGCATGACAGTTCATAGAAGAAGATAATCTAATTTGAATCTTTAATGATAAATGTGACAATTAACTAAGATAACCATAGTGCAATTATTGAGAGGTTCGACAAAATGTTTTTTTCGGTGTGTGTGTTATGTTTTTGGGTTTGCCGTCTCGAGTGCCATATTTTAGGAACGCTTCAGTTTCTTCAGATTTTTGGCCCACTTTGACTCAGTGATGATGAACTGAACTGACTGTTTCGGAGGTCCCTGTGACAAAATTTCACAAAAATGTCTTACAGGATAAAATTATGACTTATATCCAAAAGATCAAAGACTGGGGTGCCACCTGAAAGTCGAAGATTCTTAAAGTCAAGTTTTTTTGTGTTTGTTTTTTGTTTTTGGTCAGTCAGTGTGGTCGATGTACCTCTGGGGATGTTTGGGTCCTCTGATCTAGCTGCAGCAAGAGTGCTCCTTGCTTTCCTATAAATCTTTAATTTAGCCAGGCAAAAGACTCATTGAAATTTAAAATATGTTTTTCAAGAGCGACCTGGCCGAGAGTGCAGCATAAAACATTGTTCCAACAATAAATACAAGCTGACAGATACAACTGTCACACATTACAAAGAGCGAGCGCAACCCAAAATGCAACACAAAACAGTTAAATACATTCATATGTTCAGTTTTCAGTCTCAGAGAGTGGCAATCACATTGCTTTTATGCTAAATTCTCTGTGAACCCAGGGGAGCAATATCAAGAGAATATTGTGTGATCTCGGGCCTGTTGGTTTTGTTTTTTACACATGTATGTACACAAATAAGAGGAAACTGGCCCAAGTAGAGAAACAGACATCTCTACCGCTGACATTTATAAATAGCACTACAGGTAAAAGGAAAATATATATTTTTGATTTTGGGATGAACTGTACAGGAAGACAGTTTTTATTAAATGATACAAAAATGTTCCTCCATTGGGCTCATTGTTTAATAATGAGCAGCTTAGTGTCATACATTATTTTAATGTTCTGAACACTGTAATTCCCACACACTCTACTAGCTTACATCTCCGCCCTCCAACCACAAGAGAGAAAGTCTCTCTTTATGTCAGACATTATATAACATTTCAAATCCTCATGATCTGCATTATAACCTGCAAAAAGAACACGTTCCTATACATTCCTCCTCAGATTAAACCTTAAGCCCGTCACCTCCCTGCTCCGCTCTGTTCTGCAGCCAGAAACATGTCTGTTAACTCGCACTGTACCTGCTCTCCAGAAAGGTTAAATCTCAATTTATTTTAGTAAAAGAAGTCATGAGCCACAATCTCAGCTTTTGTTGGAGGGATGGCTGTGAGTCCACTCCTGACCTCACGCTGTGATCATGAGCTCCTGAACCATCATTGAGAGAATACCGGAGTGGAAAAAAAAGGCCCCTTTCTTTCACAAAGCCGCTGTTGTTTTGCGGTTTTGCCCTTGAGATATTAGAAAGGTTAGATGGGAAATGGATTCAACATAAGACTCAAGGAAGAGTGGAATCGCTGTGGAGCTCAGGGGATTGGGTGGTGACCACGAGGGCAGGAGTGCACTCACGCCTAAATACAAAAACACAAATAGATGAATGCATACAGCAGGTGACATTATGGGTTATTAAAGGGGGTATTTAAATCTTTGAACCCTGAGTATAATAGTTTTATTTCTTTCTAAAATGGGGGAAAAAAGGCAACCTGGCAAGAAATGTCACGCAAATTGTAAGAAATTCATAGAAGGTGATAAAAAAATACTTTTTGAAATTATTAAAATTACTAATTTGTTTTAAGAAAGAGGAGAGCATTATTTGAAAATTCTCCAGAAACGAGGGAAAAATGTCCAGAAAAGGGTATTCATGATAATAATAATTTTAGTTTGAAATTATGTTACAGGAAAAAAAACATAAAATTATTACTTTTTTTTTTAATTTTAGAGCTTTTTTTAAAATGATATTTTCTTTCTTTTTTCTAAAAAGTTTTTTTCTTCTGCCTATTTTCAGGTAATTATCTTGTAACTTTTTTTTAATGATTTTTTTGCAGGCCACATCTTGTGAAGCTGCTTGTTACCATCTGCTCAATCACATATTCACATATTCAAATCACATATTTTCCTCTGTTCCAAAGGGTTAAATGGCCTGATGGAGCTATAAGTGTAGCTCGACTTCACTGTGCATGGAAACGTACTGACTGAGAATGCATATGCACCTTACACAACCTTTACTTCAAAACTATCCCTTTTAGAGACACATAGATTAATTTTAAGCGGTGATGTGCTCTGTTCATTTCTCAGGTTGATAAGGATTTTATTCCCGGCTTGATGTATATCCGGGACAATGAGGCCACAGCTGAGGAGTTTGAGGCCATGACGCTCCCCTTCACGGTACCCAATGCCAGCGGCCAGGACATCCAGCTCAGCTCCAAGTACTCCCACATCACTCTGGAGAACCGCGCAGAATACGTCCGCCTTGCAATTAACTACAGGTGAGAAAACCTGCCGAATTTACAACATGTTCACTGTCTAATGTGTGTTTGTGTTAAACTTTTTGTTTTTTTTGTCAGGCTCCATGAGTTTGACGAGCAGGTTTCTGCTGTGCGTGAAGGAATGGCTCGAGTCGTTCCCGTTCCCCTGCTGTCGCTATTCACCGGTTATGAACTGGAAACTATGGTCAGTGAGAGCAGTTTTAAAGTTGTGAGTCACGTGCCTGTATCCTCTGTCTGTGTGCTGGTTTCACAGTAAATGTTTCCTCTCCTCAGGTGTGTGGAAGCCCAGACATCCCCCTCCACCTGCTAAAGTCGGTGGCCACTTACAAAGGGGTGGAGCCCACATCGTCGCTCATCCAGTGGTTCTGGGAGGTGATGGAGTCCTTCTCCAACACAGAGAGGTCACTTTTCCTGAGGTTTGTCTGGGGTCGCACACGTCTGCCGCGCACCATTGCTGACTTCCGTGGGCGGGACTTTGTTGTGCAGGTAAGAAGATGAAATCTTACTCCTTGGCTTGGAATAAAAAAAGAAATTGATTTCCTTGGAAAGCCTAAGAAGGTATCAAAGTTCTTATAATTATTTCACAAAAATCTTAAACATTTCTATGGCCTGCTGTAGGCAGTGATATTAATTATGAAATGTTTTAGTTTTAGTTTTGTGGAGAGTATATTAATAAATCATATATACATAGCCGCATCTCATCCCGATGTGCCCATATGTTGTAAAGATTTTGTGAGTACTGATACTCGAGAAAGAAGGTTAACCTTTTTTCTAACCCCCTTATTAGATAAAGGTTAACTTTCTGTCTTAAAAAAAAAATACAATATATACATATATATATATATTATTGATGCATACACCTTTGTACTAATAATAGTATCATTTTGACTGTGTAAAGTGCGTGCAGGTGCGTGCCTCTTTCTCAGCCAGCATCTTCACACCTGTGCACTGTCACTACTGCTGGCTACAGTAGCTGGGAGGCCCAGTGTCCCATAATGATTGTGTTGATTTGAATGAAAACTTAATTAAATTAATCATTTTTACTTGATTACTGGCTATACTTCAGCTGATATGACGTAAAACGGGTGTTACATTTTTGTTCGGGTGAGGTGAGTTATTTCATTCTGCATAAAAGCTGGTGTAAAAACAACTATTAATGGTTATGTGCTCGACTAATTCCTGGCCAAGACCAGCGACTTCCTGGAGTCTTGTCATTACCATGAAGTTGCTAGGCAACTAGTGGAGACTTCAAGAGGTTACTGCACCAGTTGATGAAATAGTTCAGCACATAAAACACAATTTGTGTTTTTTATAGTTTGGTTTTTTCTATGAATTAAACAAACAAGATAAAATGTGTTTATTTGTGAGCTGTAGAGGCAGCCTTGTATTTAGTTACAAGAGTGGTATCAGTCTTCTCATGGTTTTTGGCAGGGGAATGTGAATAAACACTATTTCCCAAAACATGAAACTATTCCTATAAAAGTTATTTGTTGTGTAAAATTCAACACTAAGGCTGTGTTTGCTCTTGGTTTTTAAAATGCACTCGGATCACAAGTAGACAGCGCAAAATACAAGTGACCACCATGAAAAAGTGTGAACCAATCATTAAAACCACTTGCTGAGGGGTTCTGGGACACATTTCACCACATACCCCTTATTGTATAAACATTTGACTATCCTGATGCGTCTTAAATAAGGTCGTATCAGGAGAACGCATCATCCGTGCAGGATTGGGTTGTTATAACAAGTGGGATGAGTTGTTGCGTGACGGTTTATTGTAGTGGCATCGCAATTTCGATTCTAAATCGAAAATCAATCGAGATAAGCTTTCAATTGTGATCATCAAATGGTCATTGATCATCAGAGACGACGTAGAGACAACAGCGATGTGGAAAACTGTGTAAACAACGAGCACATCGCCGTAAAAAGGACTACAGTTTGTAGTCAATCCAAGTGAAAGTGAAGCCTGGTGGCTTTTTGCAGGTGAGAGATTTCCAGTTTTCGTTCTAAAGTATCCTTCTGCAATCCTAGGCTTATCTTTTTGTTCCATATTTACTGGTGAAGTAAGTCATTGTTATTTATTACACATTAAATAAGTTTTCTAAACCTGATCATATGTCGTCAGCGTGATGGTTGTATCACACTCGATACCATGTAATATGTCATTTTAAAGAAGAATTTAAAATATGTAAGCGATAGTTGTCAGGACATTAAACCAATGATCTGTTGTTATTTTCGAATCGTTTAATAATGACATAGCAGTAGGCGCTTAGAAAAAAAAGGTTTAAAGGTGAAAAAATGAATCGAGTTGTGGTTTTGGAGAGTCCTTACACCCCTGGTCCGTCGTTTTGCTCTTTGGAATAAGACGTGTTTGATACTGATTGGTGAGATTGAGGACGTAATAAGTGTCCGTGAGGCCCTTTGACCTTCTTGTGGAAGAGAAGTAGGCGGTAACGAAATCTGAACACAAGTAGTCAGCTGGAGACGCATTATAGACACAGTTTTGAAAGGTGATGTGTCTTGGTCGTTCACTTGTGTTCTGATCTCCAAAACGCATTTTAAAACCGAGTGTAAACGGGGTATAAAGCTGGATTTATAGTTGGCAAAAAGGGCTAATTGGAGTCCCACAGTTTGGTCAGCATGTAGCCACTGTTGGTACGTTGTAGCCCTTTAACGCAGAAGTATAAATCCAGCTTTATATTGACTTGGAGAAATATTAACGCAATCGTCTCTGTCCGTAGGTGCTGGATAAATACAACCCCCCTGACCACTTCCTGCCGGAGTCCTACACGTGTTTCTTCCTGCTGAAGCTGCCCAGGTACTCGTGTAAACAGGTGCTGGAAGAAAAACTAAAATACGCTATTCACTTCTGTAAGTCTATTGACACCGATGATTATGCTCGCATCGCTCTGTCTGGGGAGCCTGCTGCCGACGACAGCAGCGAAGACTCCGATAACGAGGACGCCGACTCCTTCGCTTCAGACTCCACCCAGGACTACTTAACAGGACACTGAACTCCGACCATTACAGAAGGACGAGTCGAAGAGGAGCTGCCACAAAGAGACTGCCTTAATCTCACCTATTAATGCTCACATTCAAACAGGCATTCTACCAAGACACAAACGTCTGTGGGGGAAAAATGTGCAATGAGCTTTAAAAGCATTATAAGCTAAAGAGAGGAACAAACGCAGGTTTGCTCTGATTTAGTTTCTTTAAAATAATGTGGGGTGATCAGCTGCACATGTAATTGTCGTGTTACATGGGAATTATGTATATTGTTACAGTTTAAAAAAAAAAAAGAAGAAGAAGAAAAAGGCTCCAGCCTAGCACTGTGGTAGATTTCTCCCTCTGGTTTGTGTGAATTACCTGTCCCTAGTTTGTATATAGAAATTGATGTGCGACAAAACAGTAGTATTACTTTTTGTTTCTTGGTAACAGCCATGTTTCTTTATAAAAAAAAACAAACAACATTTTTAACTTAAAGTCTGTGTTTCTCACTCGGCTCACGTCAGTAAGAGCCCACTGAAGGGTCATTTTAAGATTCCCGTATTTACCCCTCCCTCCACCATGTTCGTGCACTGTCTCCTTAAAGAATGTATATAATATGATTGTGCCATGTATTCACAGAAGGTCTCATTCCTGCATATTAAATGTTAATACATTTCTGTTCATAAATTCAAATGAAAATATTGGCGCCTTCTGTGTGATGGTTTGCTGACATTATTGAACATTTTTGTACTGGAGTGACACTTTTACTCAGAATTATTTTGTGTGTGTGTGTGTGTGTGTGTGTGTGTGTGTGTGAGAGAGAGAGAGAGAGAGAGAGAGAGAGACATGTACTTGTACTTGCTACATAATGAGGACCCAAACATTTAACCAACAGTGTGAGGACATTTTCACCGGTTCTCTTCTCTTCAGATGCCTGATTTAGGTTTAAGATTTAGTTCAAGGTTCTGATTACAGCTGACCAATCCTAAATCCTGCCTCCTTAGTTACTGTTGCTAAGTTGGACAAGCTAAAAAAAAAAAAACAACAAAAAACATGGTATTGTTGGTTCCTCCTCACTGGATGCCACAATGTTTCTCACTTTTTGGGCACTTTGCAATATTATTTCATAGAGGTGACAGTAAGGTTGAAAAGATACACGATGCAAACTGTTAGGAACAAGGCAACACGGTGCAAATTGATACTTTAAGTCTCAACAAAAAAGAGAAGTAGACTGAGTGCATACAACAGGTGCAAGTCGCCCTGTGTACAGATTATTGTGAACAGTTGTACGTTTGTGTGTCCAATTGTTTGTTTTGTGTGCTTTTATTATGTTTTTGCACTTGTTGCAACACAAACGGCACTCTGGGGCAAATAACGAATTGAATTATATTTAAAGAATGACGACTATCTGTCAACATTGCTTCTGTACAGCCGCGTATGTGTCCCTATTTTCCTCTCCTAGGGATCACTTAGAGGAAAAGTTGTTGATAATTAAAGTACAGCTGTATGATATACCATATGCCATATAGAGGGGTTGATATCAAAACGTATTTAAGCCATTTTAAAAGAACGCCCATCTAAAAAATACAATATCAGTGTAACTTTCTGTGTCTTGCATGCGCATGTGATGCAGTGAGACGTTAAAATGGGATGTTAAAATGTGGCCCAGACACTTTTTTTTTAACCAGTGACAAAGTTTAGATGATTTCAATTAAGGTGCTTTGTGGCCAGTTGCTGACACACACAACCCTTTGACGACGCAAGGCTTGAGCAACACTTCAGTGGTGATTATGCAGCTGGTCAAGCTGTTGCTGTGTTGCTTACAGCATTAGTTTTAGGTTTGCAGTTAGGGATTTAGATCTGACGTTTAGGGACGGTTGACCGTTAGGGGCTCAGAAATGCATTATTGTAGTGATGGTCCCCACAGAGATAGAAGTACAAGAATGTGTGTTTGTTTCCAAAATGTAATATTCTGTAGGCGAGCTGAGCAGACAGCCGGATCTGAAAGGTTTTTAGAGAAACAAGTCCAACACAAATTGATACAAGCAGTGTTTCTAATCATTTCAAAATGACATCTATGTCTTTATTCCTTATTTATTTATTTATTCTTTGGTGATTCATAAATCCTAACGTCGTCTGGATTGTGGTCATTGTTTGACGTGTTAACGTGCTTTCCTCATGAATCCATTGTGTTGAACTAGGTCAGAGGATCATTTGGGTTTTTTTTTTTTTTTTTTACCAGGCAGAGCTTTACCCAAAATTCAATCTGATTTTCTTTTTGATTTCTTTGAGAATGCCTTCTATTATATGGCACAAAGGTTGTAGCAGGATGCCGCTGTTAACCCTGTTGGTCTATGGGATTAAAGAAATCTCCCATAATTACTTCTTTAGTGTGCTGTTGTCAGCAGAGCTCCAGCATCATGAGGGGCAGCGCCTCCTTCACGTGCTGGGAAAAACGGTGATGTAGGGGATCTTAAGACCCCCGCTCACTCATGCAGAGGCGTCACTACGCATTCCTCATAGTGTCTCTGTAGTAAGTTAAAATCCCTCGAGCGTGCGTGTGTTTTCTACTTCTCCAGCTCTTATATTCATGTGTAGTCCAAAAGCATGAGGACAAAAAAACCCTGTCTGTTTTATGAAGGCTTGATTTGGCTTAAAAATCATTAGCATTCTTTGTAGACTTAGAGCTTTTTTTTTTCCAGTAATAATCACAAAGTGCATTATGCTGGAAGGAGTCAGGTGCTTCTCGATACAGTCAGGGAGGGAGGGAGAGGAATGAACGGTCTCCTTCATCTATGTGCTATATAGTCTGTTACATAAAATAGTCATCGGTAACCACAGTGGAAAAAAAATGTTATTGTGTGTTCATTGAATCCTAATCCAAATGGCATGTTACCACTGTTATATATTATTATTTTCTTAAGTAATTTTGACAGATTTCTGTCCATTATTAATGAGTCTGTGCACTGTCATTCAAAACTTAAGACCTCATTATAGAAGTCTGAACTCAAATCACAAATTTGACGACTTTAGACTCGATCAAAAAAGACTTGCAACTCGACTTTAACACCGATGACTCATGACTTCACTTGGACTTGAGCCTTTTGACTTAAAAAATACTTTACAACTTAGATGATTTTATGTCTTTTATTTTTTTTTTTTGTTTTTTGTCTCTTTCTAGTCATTTCGGTAATGCTTTCTATGAACAAACTCCTGCTAACAGAATTTGATGCATAACACTGGTGGAATTCCACTTTAAGGTGCCATTATTATTCTAAAATGTTGTCGTTAATATGCAGCATGGAAGTTTCAAAATATGTCTGTGTAGTACAATTAATACATTATAAAATGTAGAGGAGTCATACCATATTTTAACATGTACCTGAGATATTCTTGTTTTCAAAGAATGTAATATACAAACAACATATGCCTAAAACTCCCAATAATCTTTAATATGCACCTCCTACTTGTCCTTTATTGTAGGGAAAGGCCTGTTAGAAATAACTGAATTATGCAGTGAAGCTTATTAAGCCTCTGTTACTGACAGCGTTAGTTTTAACATCATGTTAAGCTGTTTACATGTGAATAGAGACGTCTCAGTCCGCTGCATTTGGATCACGCGGAGGTGAGGGATGCTGCTCGGCTCAGGATGATTTAACCGAAAAGGCAGACAGACAGACAGAGAGGGAGAAGGCAGCTCTCTGCAGCAGCATGTGACTGCCTGTGGGAGGTAGACAAAAGAGCATGATGGTCCTGTGTCTGCGGCTTTGAAAAATCTTTTCCTTGTCTTTTTTTCATCCAGCTCAGTTTTATGTGCACTGTAAATTAGTGTTGTAACTTCTGACTGGCTGCAACTATGGAGCCAGGTCAGGGCCAAAACTCTCAAACTAAAAAAATGTGATGTAAAAGTGAAAAGATTGTAAAATGAAAAAAAAATCTAAAACAAAAAAAGAGATTTGAATGTGTAAGAAAAATGAGATCTGAGTCTGAAAATACAAAATGTGCAGCTGATAAAAAATAAAATTATTAATTTAAAAATAGATAACTTATTGAAATACTGTAAAAATTTAATCAGAATTGAAATTAACCTTTTCCTGTACTTTTTTTAAATTTGAAAATTTTCTTTTTTTAATTCAAGATCACAACTTGAACTTTCACATTCAAATTTTATTTGTTAATTTTATTTATTTATTTATTTTAAATCAACAAACCTTTTGGCCTCGATCTGGCTCCATATGCAACAACGATTTTTATTTTTAAGAGATAAGTAGTGAAATGTTTTGTGAACAGCATGTAGATCTACTATCCCCTCCCAAATATTTTTAATATTACTAAAGTGAAGCTCAGTTTTAGTTTTATCAGTCATGAGTGCAGTTTCACAGACATGATCAAAGTCTGTGTTATTGTGTTCAGTCATGAGGACCAGTGAGGCATATTTAACATGTAAAAATTCCTGGAAAGGCAGAGTATGAGAGTGACAAAGAACGGTGGTAAATTCTCCACTCCACTAAACACAACCATCCATGATCTAATATTGATAATGTAGTTTCACCACAGTGAAGATGATAGTATAAAAACAGTGTTTAAGTACTGTACTGTATATAAATGATTTTTTTTTTTCTCCACTTCTTAAAAAAAAAGCAAATCATGAAAGACAGTAACTAATTGTTTAGAAAACTGTTTCAAAAGTTAGCACATGAACTTTTCAACAAAGGTCACAAGTGTTAAATTTATACCCTAAACAGGCAATGTATTTCAGGAGATGCAAACTCATTTTGAATGAAATAATCAAATTCTGATATTTTAGACTAGATACATTAGAAAATAGCAAAAAGGATCTTCTTCTGTACTGGCATCTGGTTTACAGTGACTCTGCGTCTGCTGAGCCCAAACAGGGATCACATCTCATACATCATTTCATAACGCCTATAAAGCCAGCATCTCTCAGCCTCAGTGTTTATAACTCACCTCATATTAACCTCATCCTAAATGTTTCATGAACTGAATCCAGTCTGAAGTCTAAAAGTGGCTTGACCTGTGTCACTGCGTACCCAAAAAGCTGCTGACTTAAATGCAGAGGCAGCTTATTGCACCCCTAAAGGATCAGAGGCTCTTGGCTGTGAGACCTCAGGCCTCGGGGCTAACTATGAAAAATTCATACAGCACCTCCATCGCTACTGTGAGGCTTTAACTACTGACCCGTGTTCGTGGGTGCATTGTCCAAAGGATAAGCAGTTTAACTGTTCAGGTGGTGGCTTGGAAATATTTAGTGGAATTCCATCATGTCTCCCCAAAAGCTGTCAAAATAATCCCACCAAAAATGCCCTTCTTTTGACAGGCCTAAACCAGTTAATGATGATTTTAGCGCCCTAGTTTCCTCCCTCGAACACGAACCTTGATGCAGAAACTTAAGTCAGACCCAGGAGACAGGAATTGTTCTCACATACAAGGGTTTCGTGCAGAGCTAGAGCTGCTACTGGAAGACTAGGTAGATTATTTTTAATTTAAATTGACCTGGAGGGTTTTACCGGGCAGCAGTATAACCCCATAAGAGCTCTGCAAGTTCCTTAATTAGACTTGATCTTCATCATCAGCTCTCGTTTGAGCCCTCGGGGCAGTGAGGCTTTTGGTTAAAGAATGGCCATCTTCACGCTGTAGTTTGGGCTGAATGTGTGCACCGTGCCACTCTTGGATGTGAGCCATTTGTGCCACAGCCCTGATGAAGTGGCGCTGGTGGCCGAGGCCTCGCCTTTTGTTGCTCTCTAAATGGTTGGTTAGCACTCCTCTGAGCCGGAGAGGTCACTGAGTTGGCGGCTCATAATCCTGCCCTTCTATAGTCTCTGAGTGGGAGTTGAATGAGGCCTTGAAGCTCTGAATGGAGACAGCATCTGATGAAGTCAATTTTAATAGCTGAGCTTCTTTGTCGACCTTTGAAACAGCATTTGAGGCAGCGTTCTCAAAAAGGTCCGTTTAGTAGCTGATCTCAAGCTCTCCATCATATCACATGGTCTTTACCAGCAGAGGAAGTTTGCCCAGTTGATTTATGCCTTTTAAAGAAGAACGCTTCTTTAGAAATTCATGCACATGGTTATATTTCAGACTGTTCTCATTCCTAAGACGTCAAATACTGCCGCTTTTGCAGGGGTTTCGACGTAAGATCCGACGCCTAAAGCAAACTTTTGCGTCTCCATGATACACAGCTAGATGGCGTCAGCTGAGAAGGCAGCCAGACCGAACAGTTAGCAACAGCGTGATACACAGAGAGGCGGTGTCAAGTTGAAATGCAGCCGGTAACGACGCAAAAAAAGGAGCATGAAGGCCCTTTTAGTGTAGGTGGGAGGGCTGGATGATGGATTGAACAAACCCCAGACTTTCATGCAGGAGTCTAGTGCTCACTTTCTGTAAATGTGTTTTTTTTTTTCAACACCTTCGCATGTTCCTCTTTTGCCTAATTCTTGCCATCGGTGCCAGCACGTGCGTTTGTTGATGTCTCGGTGTTGGTTGCAATGTGCTAAACATAACCATGTGCAACGTCTGTCCAGCATGTGTTTGTGTTGACGTCACGGTATTGGCATCCCAAAATTTAAAGAGCAGATGCAGAAGGATATCGAGAGCGTAATGTTAAGACATGGAAGTCCTCTGCAAAGTGGCAATTTGTCATGACTTGCGTAGTTGCGTGTTGTATATTTGTTGCAATGCCAGTTGGTCGGTCCACCACTTTGACACAGGCTGTAATCTCTTAATAAGTTTCGGATAAATTGCCCTTAAAGTTTTGTGCAGATGTTCATGGTTCCCAGATGATGTATCTTAAAGACTTTGGCAGTCCTCTGTCTCTTCCTCTGTTATGAGGTTGACATTTGTGGTTTTGAGTGAACTTCCTCAACAACCATTGAATGGATTGCCATAGATTTTTGCACAGACATTCATGCTTCCCTCAGGATGAGTTAAATGAAGGTGAGTCTGTCTTTTTATCTAGAAATCCAGTTTAAATTGAGCACTATTTTGATTTATGACCTTCAAAGCTTCATTCCCATCAGCCTCAGCTGTACTTGGTGTTTAATTCTAATCAGCAAATGATGAATGAACATGGTGAACAATGAACATGGTGATTGTGCCACCAGAAGTTGGCATCTTTTAGCAGGACATCTGCAGTGTTTGTAATGACAACTGGCCTCCAAAAGCAGGAGTTTTTTGGCGGGACATTGGTGGCATTTCCAGACGACATTGTGCCACCGAAAGCAGTTATTTAGGGAGACACTGGCTACGTTTCCAGTCGTGAATGTGACAACAAAAGCGGGCGTCTTTTGATGGAACATTGTTGGCAGTTTCAGCAGCAAAAAGTCACCAAAAGTTGGTCGCTTTTTTGGCAAAATATTGTCTGCAAGGAAGGAGGCCCCGGGGAGTACCCAGGACACGCTGGAGAGACTATGTCTCACAGCTGGCCTGGGGACGCCTCGGGGTCCCCCGGGAAGAGCTGGACGAAGTGGCCGGGGAGAGGGAAGTCTGGGCTTCCCTGCTTAGGCTGCTGCCCCCGCGACCCGACCCCGGATAAGTGGAAGAAAATGGATGGATGGATGGATGGATGGATGGATTGTCTGCATTTAATTGTTTTAATTAAATTTTTGTTCGATTTGTGGGACAGTGTAAATTAATGAATCGAAATGAACATGTGTTCGCCCAAAAGCTAGTTTTCATCTGTAGTCCCTTTGCCTGATGTTAATAGGTAATAGTAAAAATGATGGGATTTGTTTTGAAATAGACGTGTTTCCTTTAGGCGTATTTTATATTTGCAGTTTCAATTTGGGCAATTCTGGGTTTAGTGAAACCTGCCTGTTGACTTCTTTCCTCTGAGGATTATAAATGCACTTTAGGATGATGCTGATTTCTGTCCTGTGTCGTCTTGTGTCACATGACTCACACTGTGCATGTGTGAGATTAAAGACCGTCAGCAGAGTAACTCATTCATTCAGGACTCACTGGAGTTTGTAGTGATACTAGTTATCGTCATGCAGAGCCGCTGGCTCACTCGCCTCTCTCCTCACTCCACATGTGATTGCTCTGTTCTCGCTACTGTATCTTGCATCGTGAGCACACAAGACCAGTGTGCCGTCTCCCCCCTGGACATCTTCTCTGTGTAGCTTTCATCTCTCTGGTGTCATAGGCAGCGATGAGTCCAGAGCAGGTGACTCTGTGCACTCAATGGGAAACATTGTCTTCCCCGATTTCTGAGAATGGAGAGGGCGGATGATGAAATCCTGCAGACTGTAATCACTCGGCCACAAAGATCATTTTGGGAAGAGGAGTTAATGGAAATATATTTTAGTCACTGATTGTGTTCAGTTCACTGGTCAGGGAGGAGGTTTTTAGGGTGTGGACTTTCTAATTACTCAGGTCCTGTTAGTGTGGTTCATTGGCTTTTACTCATGGTTGGCAGGGTGCTGAAATCCTAATCTGCTCAGTTGTGTTAGGTCAGATGCAAATGTATTAAAAGATTAAATTACAGATACACCCCTTGAGTTTGTTAATGCGCCCCCAGATTCCCACATTTCAGTCCTGTCTTTTAATTCCCAGTGAATTTGAGTTGTCTGTGTATGCAATGCAAAGTAATTGCACTCAGTTGTGATGCTACAGCAATCACAATATGAGACCAAAATTCAAAATTTAAATGAATCAGCATATGAGCATATGAGACGGGGGATTTGGGAGTCCTCTGTCAGTGCATGTTTACTAACACCTAATTTCCTGCGTTCTTGTGAATTTTTTTTATGCAGCAAGAATTTTTTGCCTTTTCTGCATCCGTTTATGCTGTAAATGTCAAAAATAAAAGTCCTCTGCTGCATTCATATTTTTATCAGGGGGAAAAATAAACGAGTTGAAAATTTTAGGGGGAGGTGTCCTCATAGACTGCATAAATATATATTATATTTCGAATCCCTGAACCCCTTGAAACCTGACATTGGCTTGATTTCTTTCAAAAACATGAAAAGCAGGCAATTAGCAACTTAGAAAAGGACCAAAGAAATGGCAAGAAATTAGTAGAAAGTTACAAAACAATTATGTGAAATTAACTTAACAAAAATAAAAAAAGGTAATTTTTATTGCCAACTTTTACAAATTTTTATGCAATTTCTCAAACATTTCATGAGTACCCCACAGAGACAGCTTTTTTGGAACAGTGTATTTAATCAGGCAATTTTCACACATTTTTTTAAAGCTTAACCTCTGACCTTATGACCTTTTTCTCAGAGTCTGACTGACTGGCTGCCCTGCGCCCCTGCCACAGATAAACACACACAAACGCCCCCATAAAGGCTCCTAATATTTTCATTTTAAATTAGATACATCTTTAAACTATTCAGACTATATATATATATATATATATTTATATATATATATATATATATATATATATATATATATATATATATATATAGACTACTTGCACAACTTGTGGAATTTAATTTTAAAAATGGCTGGGAGAAGCATTATGTGCCTATAATAAAAGATATAATGTAAGATAATAACCATTCAGAGAGGCAGTAATACAGTTATACAAAAAAAGCAATGAAAAAATAGGGCATCTATTCTGAAAATGCAGCCTGGAGGGTTTAAGTTTTTCTTGAAGCCCCTCTGTCTCTGACCTGTCTGACCTTTCTACACCTTTAATCTGAGGAGTTGACTCACGCTGTTATTGTGAGTTTAGCTCAGTGGTTTATAGTTGACTGCTCTCACTCCCAAAAAATCAGTCTCAAATTCTAAAAAATGCTGGTTATCATAGCACAGGCGGGATAAAGACAATGTTTTGCAAGTCACAAGTAAGTATCAAGTCTTTGCACTAATGTCTCAAGTCCTAAACTTGCTTTGCTTGGGGGGCACTTTTGCAAAATGACAGGAGGTCAGGGGTGTTATACCGATTCTAGGATTTTAGCACATTTTAGGACATTTCAGGATTTCAGGATGTCTCTAGGATCTTCAGACATTTCTAGGATTTGAGGATGTTTCTAGGATTTTAGGGCATTTCTAGGATCTAATGATGTTTCTAAGTTTTTACAATGTCAGAAGGATTTTAGGGTGTTTCTATAATCTTAGGACATTTCTATGATTTTAGGATGTTTCTAGTATTTTAGGATGTTTCCAGGATTTTAAGATATTTCTAGGATTAAAGGACATTTCTAGGATTTTGGGACATTGGAGGGTACGGAGGATCCTCCGCTGACACTTTTCTTGTCAAACATGCTCTACTGTATTTTGATCCTGTTTTATGGACTCTCGCACTTTTTGTATAACTAAGTACAAAAACAATTCCCACTGTAAATCACTGTACTTTTAATATCACTGCCCAATACTAACACATATATGACATTTTTATTTAGCGATGTCAAATTTGAATTTACACTTTATTTATTTATTTAGCTCAAGAAACTGTAATAAAACTTTTTTTTTTCCACTGTTGGATTTTGTGTGCAGCGTCTGGAGGTGGTGGGAGGCGGCCGAGCAGCGTGGAGAGTTTGGTTGTAAGGAGAAAGTGATTGAATGGGAAAGTTTTCTGCTGTTAGTGGAGAGCAAACTGTGCCACTCCCTCCTCTCTTCAGCTCCTCCAGACCCAGACTGCTCCGCTCCTTTGCTGGGGAGCACAGGAGAGGAGAAGAAACACCTCAGCCTCTCGTCTTCAACCACTGTGCTCGAATATTACAGCAAAACGCAGAGAAACATCCCTGCACCAGTAACACATTGTCAACATTTTTTACAGGATTCTCAGCGTGAATTACTTGTGATTTTGCTGTTGGATGGTCGTCGTTTAACATCCTAAACTTCATCATCATCATCATCATTGTCCTCATCTTCATCATATCCCTATCTTCATCATCATTTGAAGCAACTTCATCTTTAAAAGGTAAATTTTTTATTTCTTCCTCTTTCTTTCAGTTGCCAAAATAAAAGAATTTAATTTGGAGTTAGTAGCTCACATTTACAGCAGTTGCTTTGTGTGGTGCATTTACTTTACTGTGTTACACTAGTAGGCTTTGTTTTTTGGGGGTTTAAGCATTAAGTGTTAATACTGCGGCACTGTATAGTACCGCAAAAGCTTTGTCAAAATCCCTTCATTCCTCTGATATGAAAATGGCTGTGTGCTGGATTAATGGAACACCATACTTTTACATGATGTTGTATATTTTCAGACATTACCTGATATTAAAATTTAATATATAAATATAAACATTTAAATTGTGGCAAACACCTGTAATCACATATAATCCTTCTGTTACAGTATTGTGTAGTTTAGTTGTGGTCATTACCACCTCCGAGTGCGTTTTTTGTCTGTCTTGTTAAAAGATACTCATCTTACATCAATAATTGCAGTGAATAGGGATGAAAAATTAAGAAAGCAGTTTGTCTTTGTTTGCCACACACAGCCCACAGGCAGGAAATCATATAAAAAGGATCATTCTTCTCTCTGACGAGGCACATCACAAGCATTGGATAAGGATATTATGTGAGGCGTAACAAAACACCAGCCAGCATTTATTTTGAATGGCAAAAAATGATACAATTTGAGAATGAACTGTGCATCATTGAATAACTAAAAGACTTATTTTATGTGTCTGTAACCAAGAATATGAATAAATGGATTATACTGTATAAGCAATGGTGCATCTTTAAACGTTAAAGCTGCTATAATCATTTTTTATAGCATTGCTGGATCACATCATGTGTAATGTGAAAGGGGTTGCTCGTAGTGATGTTTTTTGTTATGTCCTGGAAATATTACTGCAAATTGTTCAGAGGATTAGTGCTTCGACACTGTACCGCCTCCATACAGGACTGCAGTCTTACTATTCAAAGAGGTCTGTAGTCTTACTCCTCAAAGAGGTATTATCGCACAGGGCAAAAATGTCACACGTGAGTTCGTGCTCCTTTTCATGTGAGCAATAATCCCATCGAAATTCATACAGTCTTTGTGTTGGCCAGGACCATGTTTGCTGTGACTGACCTCATCCATTGACTTGATGTAATGCTGTGCATTATGGGTGTTGTGAATCATTCAGCTGTTATAATGCATGCCGGCTCTCCTCTGGGTGATTTTAGCATGACCACATCTGAGTTTTACATATAAAATACATATAAAAGTTCCCCTCTATGTGCACTTCCAGTGGGGGAAAAACATGATGCAGTGCCCTTTAGGGTGCTCTTTCTGTGGAGAAAATGCGATAGAGTGCACGTCCAGCAGACCCATCTCGCAAACTGTTAGTGTCGGTGTTTTTCCACAAATAGTAATGCACCCAAATTTGCACATATTCCACGTATATTGAAAGACTGTGATCACATGACAGGCACATGAAAGTGTCATGTTTTTCTCTCGGGAGATGGTGCAGACCAAAAACAGAGCTAAAAGAAAGTTAATATTAGACTTAGGTTGGCCAGGTGGTCAGAAACATGACTATAAATGAGCTTGATGTGTAATTAAGCTACTGTTTACTAACATGTTAGCCATATTAACTTGTGTTTGTTTCTGCTGCACCAAAGTGGTCAAAATCTGTTATTGCAGGTTTTAATGTGTAATTTGACCTATTTTGATACTGAATCAAGACTCTGCATCCTCCTACCCTCCAGCAGTCTCACCATGTATTTGGAAAACAAAAACAACCTGGAGATGGAGATGTCGCAGACGTCAGCCCAGGGCCATCCGGGCAGGAGCAGCCTGCGGTCACCAGAGGCCGTCGCGGGGAACTTTGGGGAGCTGCGTCTGCTGCAGGGCATCTCGGAGAGGAGAGAAACCCAGAAGCTGCAGCAGTCTGCAGTTCTGCCCTCAGGACAGTGCGTCATCCACACCGAGGGCTTCGTCCCTGTGAGACAAGAAGATGGGTATGTCTGCTGAAAGTGTGTCTGCTCTCCTATTTATTGACAAGGCTCTCATTAATTGGAGTTTTATTGTATATTTAGAAGCATTATTGGAGGGAAAGCTGCTCTCATTGGTTGAGTTTGATGTCAGTGGTTCAGTCAAAAGACGAGTTAAGTGCCAGCCTTGAAAGCCAAAGAAAGAAATCTAGTTAATTTAGGTCTGAAGTTTGTGTTTAAAGGGTAACTCTGGTGTTTTTTTTAACCTGGACCCTATTTTCTCCTGATTTTGTGTCTATAAGTGGCCGTGGGTTTCTGAGATTGGTCCAGTACTGAGCAGGACCGGACAGCTGGCGGTCACAAGCTTCAGTGTAACTGCTTGGCACATTTGTGCATTGTCAGTTTACATCCATTATATATTTATTTATTCCTTTTAGTGGACGTAAATTGACAGTGCAAAAATGCCCCAAGTGGTTACATTGCTGCCCATTTCTCAGCTGCTTCAGTCCCTCTCAATTTCTGGACCAATTTCAAAAATCGTTGCTCCCATTATTTATTTTTTCAGTAATTTTCTTGTAACTTTCTTGCTCAGTTTTGGGCCAGTTGTTGTTAAGTTGCTCCTCGCCCTCCCATGTCTTTGAAAGTAAACAAGCCAATTTACTCAGATGCCAAAGGGTTTAATGGAGTTTGGTGTTATTTCAAGTACGACAGAATTTTTTAAAAAAGGTCGCTTTCTGTACAGATCCTAAGGATAAGGTTGTAAGTCATTTAGAATATCAATCTCAGCCTGTCAGTAGCAAAAACAAACCCTTTTAGTGGACGTAAATTGACAGTGCAAAAATGCCCCAAGTGGTTACATTGCTGCCCATTTCTCAGCTGCTTCAGTCCCTCTCAATTTCTGGACCAATTTCAAAAATCGTTGCTCCCATTAGTCACTTAGACCCAAAAATGTCATAAAATGGGGTCCAAGTTGAAAAATATTGATTATTTTAAGGCCCTCTGTGAAAAATTGGTCAAGAGTTCACCTACTACAAGTTCTTCTTGTGTTCCAGTTTACAAAGAGATTAGCTCTCGTTCTCACCGGGTTTCCAGGAGCAAAGACAAAACAACATTTCAACAATCTGAACCACACGTGCAGAAGCACATGATCACACACCCTGTCGGTTAAAGCTTCCAGGGGAAGTATGGACATATGTGGAAAACACTGGAATTTTCCTGTGAAGTATGACGTTTTAGATACAGAGAGACACCCGAGAGTGTGTGTGTGTGTGTGTGTGTGTGTGTGGCTGTAAGTGTGTATCTCAGTCACTCAGGGGGGTGCTAATCTTAAGCCCGTGGCTGTGACGTTATCGGGATTAAACTGGGGAATTTTTTGCTTCATGAACTAAGTCAAAGTTTGCATGTGATGAACAGTGTGTGTGTGTGATAGGTGGGCGGGCCCTGTGGTGGGACAGATTTTCTGTTTGATGTATTTTTTTGCAGTGATGGTGAATGAATGCTCTTTTATGTCTGGAGTGATAATCAGCTGCTGTAATTTTTGAGTTCCTGCAGATAAAATATGATGCTTTAACTTCCCAAACCCATGAATAGATTAACCCTCTGAAACACTGACTGACATCAGTTTTCTTGTGCTGCGTTCAGACGACTTTACAAGCTATTTAACCCTTTGAAACCTGATCAAAATGGTTTGATTCTTTCGAAAATGCAAGGAAAAAGGCAATGAGCAACTTTGCAAAAAATGTACCACAAATCACAAGATTTAGAGAGAACCCCCCCAAAAAAATAGTTGATTTAAAAAATTGGTTGATTTAAAAAAACAAAAACATAAACAAACTCATTTTATAATTATTATGATTATTTAAAAAAATATCTTACAGAAAAGGAAGGATACATGGTTTCTTTTTCAATTTTCTCTTTTTGTCAGGTTATTGTTTTTTATTGTTTCATTTTTAACTTATTTTCAGGTAATTTTTCTCATAGCTTTTCACTTATTTCTTGCAAATTTTTGGGCCGTGTCTTGTTAAGTTTCTCATTGCCATCTTTCCATGCTTTTGAAAGAACTCATAGCAAGTTGCACAGGTTTTAAAGGGTTGAATTTGAGGTTGCAGAGCTTCAATAATTAAGACATGAAACACAACAGAGCTCAAAGAGCGACAACTGAAAAAGACACAAATGGACAATAAAAAAAATTCTGAAAAAAATGACTAAATACAGTTATACAGTAGACAGATGATGGTTGAATAGGAAGACGATAAATAAATCTGGACAGTGGATATAAACTTTTCTCTCACGGTGCATACCTGTAAAGCTGCTGCCTGTATTTTCCTTTCTACAGAAATAAAAGCTCAGAGGAAGCACTGCTGTTAAAAATTTTGAGCATGATTGCGCCTGACATGTTGGCAATATTTTTCAGGCCAATTAGCTCATACCTCAATAGAAAGAATGCTGCGGTGGCGGTAGCTGTCAGGATGTCTGTCTGGCACTTTTAAAAATATGTTTGAACACAGGCACAAAGGGATCGCTGTGTGATAGACGGGCTTTGGCCAGATTTATTAGACTTGAAGGTTTCTTTTAAAAGGCTTATTTGTTTGACACATTTTTCCGTCTTTTTGTTTGAAATTATTTTGATGCATAATTTTGGAACATTAGACATTTCATGTAATTATGTCAAGCATTATAGATACAGAGTCCTTCGCAAGATGCATTGATAGTAATATTAGATGCCTCTTTTTAGGGAGATCTTAGCCATAATTCCCAGTGCATCAAAAGAAAATGTGTTATGAAGCTGTAGCTCTTAGTTTGTGTATTAACAGTAGTCACCTATTATATTACAGTGTTACCTAATGAAAAAAGTGATTAGTGATGTATTCATTCCCAGCGCATTTTGATTTTGTTTTTGAGAGGGCACGTAGACAGCTGTACGGCTATCTTTTAATGTATTGACTATTGCATAGCCTAGTTGATGGCCTTTAATCTGTAGATAGATAGATAGATGGATTTTATTGTCCTCCTCAGTGGAAATTTGTCTTTGGCTTCGCTCCGATACAGCAAAGGTACATACAAATACAATTCATTAAAAATGCACAAATGTTCAATTTACAGGATACAATAGTGCAAACAGGCATGCAAGAGCAATAAATTATATAAATATTAAACGAGAGCACATCTTACAAACAGTACTGTTCCATACAATTATTCTGTGTTCATTGCCTGTATGACAACAACAAAAATAAACAATAACAAATATACAAGATAAATATCAAAGCATGAAAGATGATAATATGTCGGTGCTATTGTACAGCTTGTTTCTGCTGACCCCAAGTGGCCAAAAACATCAGTTAATGCGGGTTTACTCACATGGCTAATTGATGTACAGCATTTAAAGAAACAGCCTCAGATTTCACCTAAATCAAAGCAGAACAACCAAAAATAGAAATCACCATCATATTATGAGCATGCACTATTTTTGCAGAAGATGAAATAGTAAATACTGTATACACACTGAAAAAAAGAACATAACATGAAGAATAAGTCCTGTAAAATTTGACTTATTTTGCATTGGTCAAATCACATTGATTAGTCCTTGCAGATGTCCTAAAAAAAGAGAGCTGTATTTCTCCGCCTAATTTCAGCTTCACTTTGCGTTCTGTCTGGGATCAGTATCCTGTAAAGACTGTAAAGTGCGACTGTGCGCCGCCTGTGCCAAGTCACATCTAGGGGACATGATCAGATTGGTGTCGGGGGAAGAAGAGGGGAGAAAACATTTGTAGACGTGCAGTAAATCTCTTTATAGTTGTATAAGAGAATCGTAGAGGATTAATGCGACAGACTTCCCTAATTTAATCTACTCCTTCATCCAACACCCAAAACGTATTCATTGATTCAGAGCAGCCAGCTGTCTGCTGTCTGGAGCCTGTTTGGTAACGCCTGCCACACTTGTAAGATAACAACGCAAGTAAAGCATTTGGACTCACTG
This sequence comes from Plectropomus leopardus, assembly GCF_008729295.1. Classification (NCBI taxonomy): domain Eukaryota; kingdom Metazoa; phylum Chordata; class Actinopteri; order Perciformes; family Serranidae; genus Plectropomus; species Plectropomus leopardus. The sequence continues at coordinate 33,858,274 of NC_056465.1, forward strand.
AATTATCTTCCCTAAGCAACAGAAAGTTAATAAAAACGTCACATTTCAGCGCCATTTCTTCACTAATTAACCCACAATACTTTCTAAAAAATTACTAGTACTTGCTGCTGTGTAAAGGAAGTGCACAGACTGCGTTTACGCGCCCACCCCTTAGACAGGCAGAGGGTAAAAACCCTTCAAGATTATAAGATTAGCCGAGGGGGACCTTTAAATTTCAAAAAGATTTCCATCTAACAGTTTTGGCTCAGCGGGTTGGTATTCCATTACATAACGATTCCCGTGACGTCTCTACTGTTGCCAGAGTAATCGCTGAGATGACACTGGGCTTGATGAAATAGTGGATTGGTGTTTTTTTTTTTAAATATATGTGACAGAGGACGACCATTGGTTCAGCTTTTTATCATTTTTTTGCTGCATTCAGGCACCTTTCATAAGTATTTTAACCTTTGAACTTTGAGCACATTTGTTTGCTTTCTTTTGAAAACATGGGGAAAAAAGCAATGAGCAACTTGACTAGAAATATCCTGCAAATTGCAAGAAATTGGTAGATTTAGAAAGTTATTGTTTTTAAAGGATGAGATAAATGTCCATAGAACTATATATTTATAATTGTCATAATGAAATATTTTAATTTATTTTATAGAATGATAATTATAATTTTTAAGCTGTTTTTTCTTTCTTTTTTGTGTTTATTTTGTGTTTTTGCTCATTTCCAGGTCATTTTCATGTACCTGTTTACTGACTTTATTTTGCAAATTTCCTTTAATTTCTTTAGTTACTCAGTGCCTTCTTCTCATGTTCATTAAAGAAATCACGTGAATTTGCCGGCACTGTATTTTCCTTTAAATGATGGTAAACTACTGGCAGCTAAAGTAGCCAGCATCCTACTGTTATTTTACAGCATCACTGCCGTAAATTCCTTCAGCAGTACATTATGGTCAAATTTATAATATCGGTGTAATACAGTACACTGTACATAATAATGCAATAGTTGTAATATTAATTGTTATTGTAATACAGTAGTGCGGTGTAATCTATTATAGTGATTTACAGTGCTTTACAGAATTGTTTTTTGAAAAAATGTACATTACTGTAAGAATTTTGCCTTATTTTACAGCAATTTGTTACAGTGCAGATTTCAGGGGGTTAAGTATAAGTGTGAACGTGTTTAGCTTTGAGCGACAGATATAGAGCGTGTGAAGGGATGTGATTGTTAGTTTAGACCCAGCTGGGATGCTCCCTCCCGTGTGAGGCGGCATGCAGGAGCCTCGGGGATACAGTGCAGCAGCAGGGTGACAAAAGACACGTTAATGATCTCCTCAGGTGTCGGAGTCACCAGCTGCTCACCCACCTTCCTGCCACCCGCGGGTTATAAAGGCTGCGGCAAACTGCTTTAACCGGTGACTGACAGCTGTGTGGTGACAGCTCAGGGCTTCTCTATTGGGGTCAAAGTTCATAAAAACAGATTTAGATTCAGCTTTTTTTTTGGTTTCTTAAAGGCAGTGTGGAGGATTTAGGGGGATATATTGGCAGACGTCGAATCTAATATAACGAGTGTGTTTTCTTTAGTGTAAAATCACCTGAAGATAAGAACTGTTGTGCTTTTATTACCTCTGAATGAGCCGTTTTGATTCAGATTTCAGTGTTTTTTCTTTTCAGATTTCAGATTCAGATTTCCTTTGTCATTTATATTATGCACTTCCATACATTAAGAGAAATGAAATTATGTTTCCTCTAAAACTCAAAAACAGTATAATTCAGTAATAATAAAATACAGAATAATGAAAATAATGAAACAAAAAATTATAAATAAATAGATAAAAGTCATAAGAGAGTTACAAGCATCCAAAAAATCTATAAAGTAAATTGTTACAGATACATGAGTGGCCCATTTAATTGTCCATAATGGATTTGAAGAGACAGAACTCTGCAGATAAGTCAGCTCCTGGTACAAAACCTCGTGAACACCTGTTTCTGAAATGATCAGAGGAAATTTGAGCACACATGAGCAGGTGCTAGGCTGTGTGTCTCCGACATGCCAAACAGCATCAGAAAAACACAGATTTTTAATGTGAACTGCTTTATTCAGTGTTTTTACAGGTTTAAATCACTGGGTCAGTTTGTTTTGGACAGGAAGAAACCTTTGTGGATAATTCAGCTCCTGTTAAAAACCTCCTCAATACCTGGATCCGAAATTATTAGAGAAATAAATTAAGCACACATTAGCAGGTGCAAGGCTAACTGTACATCTCCAACATGCCAAACAGCATTGGGGAAACACTGATTTATACATGAAACTGCTTTATTCAGTGTTTTTACCAGTTTAATTCACCTGGTCCGTTTGTTTTAGAGAGGATGAAACCTCTGCGGGTAATTTGGCTCACGGTTAAAACCTCCTGAACAACGAACACCAAGTGAACTCTAACCGGGAGAAGTTTCACCACTAGAGGCCACTAAATCTCCCAAACTCTTACACACTGTTTCTTTAACTCACTGCATTTTTTTCTTTCAGGCACAATTTCAGCGTGGTGAATTTTCTCAGAGGAAAAACAAATTCAGCCAACCTCTCAGAGAGGTCGCCTCTGCTCAGATTCTCCCAGGATGACAGGTGAGTAATTCCTCGACATTTTAGATTTGTAAATATGTTATTGTGTAGATTGGAGTCTGATCTTTGGTTGTAGCATTGTGCATTTTATTTTTTTTATAGTTCTAAACCTTGAAACAGTAGTTTTGCACATTGTAATGTAGTATAAGGCACATATATTTTTTTAATATTTTTAAGACACTTTGCATATTTTACATATTTTATGTATTTTACATACTGGTGTGAAAACTGAAGCATCATGCACAAATTTTTATTTCATTTTATTTTCATACTTCTTTTTTCTGTGTCCTGTAATACTTTGCGCTTTTCATGAGAGTGACTGTAACGCATCACGATTCCCCCCTGGGGAATAATAAAATAACAGATTCTGATACTAAATCCGTTTTGCAGTTTTTACAGGAATATTACATTTTCCAGAAAAAATTAGATTTTTTTTTTTTTTTTACCCCTTCTAATATTTTCATGTTTGTCAGAACGGCACAATAGCAGTGCCATTTAATGAAATGGCTTATTTTATAAAATCATTTTACGACCTTATTACACTGATTCAGCTGACAGCGAGGCACAACACATGAAATGAAATTGTGATTAAAGGACGCTCGTCTTTTACAGTGTTGTGTGTTTTTGTTGCTCAGTATGAGAAACATTTTTCAATTTAAGAGCTTTACACCACAGCTGCTGTCCTTAATGCCGATATAGTGTTTCTGTCTGTGGTCGATGCCCAGAGGACTGACAGTGATTATTCTCTCCCAGTATAACCTACATGACCTTACACGACCCCGGCTTTGTTGGAGGGGAGGAGCCCTGGGACAGCAGCTCCCTCGACCTGGAGAAGAGGTATCGGCTGGGCAGTGAGGTCACCAGTTTGTCGCTGTCCCGCTCCAGCTCCTCGGAGAAGAACGACCCGCTGGACAACCTCAACCTCAGCTTCAGACTCACCAGCAGTGTGAAGTGAGACCTTTAATGTTACCAGCAGGAAACTGTGACTGACTGGAATATTTTATATACTGGTGGTTCCCGACATTTTCCCCCCTTTTAACCCTTTAATTTGATGTCTCTGTGAATATCTTTAAGAGACCTGATTAAAGTATTAAACAAGAAAATCCCCAAAAAAGCCAAAAAATTTAATTTAGAAAAAAACCTATTCATTATCATTATTATTATTATTATTATTATTATTATTATTATTATTATTATTGTTATAATTTCCTACGCTGGTAATCATTTCAGGACACCTCAGCTTTTTCTGACCTCTAGCTTGAAAAACAATCCAGCACATAAGGATGAAAAATGCGTCTCCAGTTTCTCTCACTGTGCAGAAATTCAGCACCAAATGACTTACTGCACCGAAATGACAAATGCTGGTGACATTATTTGGGACCAGAGTCTGCGCAGTCGTGACCTCGGCGTCACCAAGTTCCCACCCATACTTCTGTCCAACCAATCAGGAGCAGCGCCACTGACCACGCCCACTGAACACACTGAACACACTCAGCTGTTTATCATGGCTTTAAACCCTTTTTATAGCATCAAATAACTGTAAAACCAAACTCATCAGAAGAATTGACACTTGGGCAAACACCACAGTGATAAGAACTACTTTAAATGACATAAAACGTCTTTGGGAAAAAATGTATTTGTTTTGTACTTTGACGTTTTCAGTTTGGGCCATGTTTTTATCCCCTAAACATGGAGGGGGCTGCGATTTCTGCAGTAATAGGTTTCAATTTGGCATCATTTGTTTTGGCTTTATATACAGTCTGTGGTTAAAATCACCGCTATACATCAAGCTGTTATACTGAAGGCCGTTCTGTTTCGTTGTGTTTCACGTCTACCTTTTTGTGTTTTCAGATGCTGCTTCAGAGTCTCCAAAATTGCCACAATGTTTACCATCGTTGTTCTCTGCAGCGTAAGTGAACATCATCGGTGCAATAAGACAAAATCATCACACTGTAAAACAAATGTAACAACTGACTTTAGTTTAATTTAAATTTTAAATCTAAAATTAAAAGTAACTTAATGCAAATAAACAAACAAACAAACAAAAGAATGGAGATCAAATGAAATAAAGCTAGTAAAAAGTAAAACTAAAAGAAAAAGTTTAAAAAAAAAAAAAACAAACTTAAAATATGTAAAAAAAAAAAAAAAAAAAATGTCAGTTGAAAAATAAAAATCTGAAAATAAAAGTACCCTTATAAAATAAAAAAATAAATAAATAAATACAAATAATAATGAATCTAGTAACAAAATCAGTTTAAATAAAATATTCAAAATATTATAATTTAAAAAGTATTTAATAGAATTACAATACAGTCAAAATAGTAAAATGCATCGTATAAAAAACATCTTTATAAAATGAAATTAGGTTTTTCCAAGCTTTTAGTAAAGCAATTTAATCATAAAAAATGTCAGCCGTGCGGTTACAATGCCTTTTAAAGAGTTAAGAAAAAAGCAGAATTTCCCATAATGTTGAACTGTTCTTGTGATTGTTGTTCATATTATTGGGAGGAAACACAGAGTCAAATTTTTGTGTTTTTCAGCATGTTGATGTCTGATCGGCACAGTGTGGAGGGAGTTAACAGAGCTGTATGCTGAATGTTTTCTGGTTTCAGCTGTTCTTCAGCATGTATCCAGACCGGGACAACCCCTGGAGGATGCTGGCCGTCTCTTCCACAGACACTTTCTGTATCCTTTTCTTCCACATTGTTGTCGAAGCACATTGTGATTTTAAATGTCCTGATCTCAAATTAGAAACAAAAAAGAAGGCAGCAAGAAGGGCCTTTAATCAACAGGAAGAGGGCCGGAACGTGATGCAGCTGTGTTTGACTTTTAATATAAAGGAGACGATTAAAAACAGATTTTTAAAAATGTGTTTTTTTTTATCCACAAGGGTCTTAATCAGAGCGGATGCTGCAGGAGGGGAGTGGCAGTCCTGACAGGTGAAAAGATGCTCCCTGCTGCTGTGAACAGGAACACTGCGCAGTTATGAGATTATTCTTCTGGAGTGTTTAATCAGCTCGGAAATGCCATCTCCAAAAAGTCTCCTGTGCTGGTCTTTATTCTACGATTCAAATAATTTAAAAAAAGAAAGAAGAAAACCATTTGTGTGTGAGATTTTTTCTCCTTTTTAATACACAAACACACATTCAACATTTTCTCTTGACAATCGCCATTTCACAGCGATGAACCTGACAGATTTTCGAGACAACGCTCTGCTGAAGCTCCAGGTGGGCGGGCCGTTCACAGGAGGGATGATCGACCTCACCAACCAGGAGTACATCCTGATCCAGGTGGAGCAGACCGAGCCGGCGGACAACGGAGGAGGAGGACTCAGCAGGTGAGGACGTCCGGGGAACATTTTTTTTGCTGTATCATCAGAGTTGATCAGCGAAACTCATTATCTTTTGCTGTTTGTGAACAGGTGATGCATAACTGGACCATTCCTCTGCACAGTGAAAGAAGTGACCAGATACTGTTGACCAGAACATTTGAGATGCTCAGCAGGTACACAGAAACATGCTGGTTTGGACATGCATACTGGCCTCTGTCACTGGTCCAATTAGGGACTGTGTGAAAATTATTAGGGGTTAAGAAAAAGAAGGATTTTTTTTTTTGATGGATTATTTGCCTGAGGAGGGAGAGACTACTTTTTTTTTTTACCTCAGATTTAGTTTTTTTTTCATTTTTCTGTTAACTTTTTTATTTTATAGGTCCACTGTGTAGGATTTAGGGGGATACAGTGATAGAAATTGAATGCTATATGCACCACAATGTTTTCTTTTGCGTATAATCACCTGAAACTGAGAATCCCTGTTTTTTGTTACTTTAGTTGAAGCCGTTTCTATGCACATACAGACCTAATTCAGCAGGCGGGACCCTGTTCATTCCAGAGCACGGCCGAGCACGAGCGAATGCAGCCGAGTGGCGAACTTCCGCCGGTGGCTTCTGGTTTTTCGCCCCACTAACTTGAATGGGGACAAATTAATTTAATCTTGTGACTCTTCTTGACTTTTACAAATACTATCAGGCTTAAAGGAGAAATTCTTGATAGCGAAGCGAATCATTTCATTTTGACGTCTCTTTCCCAACGTCTGTGGAAAAAAAGTCTTTTTGGGGCAAAATGGCATCCGCAGAAACTGCAGAACCGTGTTTGGCCACTGCAAAATTTTTGCCTCAAAGCCTGGCACACCTCCTGAGGGCCTGAAACAGACGAACCAAACACTGGGTCTACATAGGACTATTTACATTTTTAATGTTGGCCACTGTGATTCTCCTGCAGAAGTTTCAGATTGCAGCTCTAGATTGCAGGTGAAATTCCTTTAAATCCCCAGCCTGTTCTCACGCTGAACTTGTCAAAAGCGTCGACTCTGTCAGTGCTTTTAGCGTAAGAGTATGACGCCAAAATCAATCGTCTACGTCCAACCGGTGTGCAGCTGGACGGGTGAGATGAGAACTTGGAAAGAATACAGATTTTTTTACAGACTACAGACCTTTTTTTCCATTATTTCATTTTATTTTATTTTATTATTATTATTATTATTATTATTTATTTGCTGATCTCACTTAATTTTCTTGCAGTTTTAAAAATTTAATTTCTTGAGAATTTTTAGTCCATTTCTTGTTGTGTTGCTCATTGCCTTCTTTCCATTTAAAAAAAAAAAATCAAGCCCATTTGCTGAGTTTTCAAGGAGTTAAATTGATAATGCACATCGCTCTCACCACCGTGTTGTTTCCTTTCCCGCACAGTGACCCCATCCTCATCACGGTTCAGGCCTTCCTGCAGGATAACGAGGTGGTGCCGTTATCTATGACCCACCAGTCGCTCTTCGTCAGCGTGGAGACACAGGTGGCCATCGCTGCGGCCATCCTGACCGGGGTTTATGTTCTCATCAATCTTTGAGGTAAGTGGTCAGTGATGAATGAGTCTGTGTTCAGTGCAGCATCTGCTGCCATGCTGGAAACATGTACAAACATATAACTGGCATTACAGCAGAGGAAGCTCTGATTTTACCAACACTGAAGCAATCTACCCGTGTGATCAGTGACGTCTCTCCCTGCCTGTGAGTGGGTGTGCACAGTCTAGACTGAACACTTCTATATGATCAACCTTTAAAGATAATGAATCATACATTTTCCACAGTGCAGTTTAATCCATTGAAACCTGGATCGACACGACTTATCTTGTGCTGCAGTCAGACAGCTTTCAGAAGTATTTACACCTTTGAAAACCCAGCAAATTGGTTTGACTTCTTTCAAAAACATGGTAAAGAAAGGCAACGAGCCACTTGGCAAGAAATGCCTCTCAAATTTCAAGAAAAAAGTAGATTTAGAAAATAATTTTCTTAAAAAGCTAAGGAAAACTATCAAGAGAGCTACATTTTTAATGACCATAATTAAATATTTTAAATAATTTTACATAATTATTGTAATTTTTAAAGTTTTTTTCAGGTCATTTTAACTTTTCCTTTTTTTTTTTAACTTCCCCACTTGTTTTCTTTTATTTAAAAGTACTTTAGTGTTTTGTTTTGTGCTAATTTAAGGTATTTTTGATTGCTTTTTTTTTTTTTAAATTCCTTTTGCCATTTTTTTTAAGTTGCTCATTGCCTTCTTATCAAGTTTTTAAAAACAAAATCAAGCCAGTTTCCCAGCTTCAAAAGGGTTAATAATAACATCCTCCATTAGACTCTCCGTGCCTGATAAATATCTTTCAAATGCCGCAATTTAAAGTGAAAATGCTGTTATCCTCAAAATGAGCTGTTTTCAATTTGGTTTTCTAATAGTTGGGGACATTTTATTTTCACTCACTTTTTGTAGATTCTTAATGAGACACTCACTTTGATATAATATAATATAGCAGTCTGAGACGGCTCCACCCTCTTTGTCCATATATGGTCACCTCTGGCCCCCAAATAACAAGATTGCAACAGCCAAAAATTTATGTTTTTATTATTTTTATATAATTTTAAATTTAAAAAAAATATAATTATTATATATGTGACTGTAACATTCTTTTTATATATTTTTTCTTTCTTTCTATCTTTTCTATCTATTTTATTTATTCAATCAGAAACTTGATAAGAAATGACCCAAAATATTCGCAAAAAAAGGAAAAAAAAATACAAGAAAATTGCTATAAAAAAATAAAGAAAAAAAGCGAAAAAAAAGCATAAATAAAAACGTCTGAGATCATTTAAATACATAATTATGATAATTCCAAATATTATTTTCTGACATTTTTCTTTAGATTTTTTTTTTCAAACGTACTAATTTCTCACAGTTTGCACACATTTTTTTAACCAATGTTTTTAAAAGAAAACAAACCAGTTTGCTCAGAGTTTAAAGGTTTAAATATTGAGAAAAGTGTCTGAACGCAGCACAAAAAAGGTGATGCCGATCCAGGTTCCCAAGGTAAAAAAAATGCATCACCTCAGAATCACAAAATATATTATAAAAAGTTACTAATGTAGTTTATCAAGACATATGCAACAAGTCAAAGATTATCACTTGATAATTATTTAATTTATGGCAAATTTCATGCACATTAGTCATCCTAACTTTAACATGTTAATCATCAGCTTCTTATTTTACTTGCATTCCCTGCATCTGCATTTATAATTCAATCATTTCCAGTCAGTGTTTGGTTTTAATTAGACGGGCTAATCTCTCCGCGCACGACAAGGTGTGAACTCACTCATCTGAGCCGGCAGGGGCAACGCCATCCAGTGAAAGTCAGCAGCGGCTGTGAGAGATGACAGGGCAGTTACTCTCGGCACGCTCGCATGTGTCATCTGTGTTACTGACAGGTCCGCCTGCAGAGGCTGTCGCTGTTCGTGTGAGGGATTGTCTGTGAAGCAGAAGAGCATACAGCGTGTTGATATTCAGACATCAACAAGATGTCATCCGACTTCAGCTCTGTCTGCTCTCCATTTGTGATCATGTCACTCCTCTGCGGAGTAGATCGTCTTTTCTGCATTAAACTTTAATGTAATAAGTCATCACATACTGGGATTTCCAGAATGATAAGTTCAAACAGAGGCGACTCTCAGTGTATTGGTAATTTGACTCTAATTTTCTTATTTTTAATGGGCACTTGAAATGTTCCCACACAGGTCCAAAGTAAAGAATCGCAGCAGGTTTTTACTTTCGTCATTCTTGACAATGGCTGAGGCTGAAAAGCAGGTTTCTTTTGTTCTCTTTTATCTATTATCTGAACAGATGTATTCAGACAAAGAGAAGTTTCTGAGTTTCTGTCGACTGTCTGAGTTCTTATCCATCTTGAGTGACAAGACGCAGTTTAGAGTTGAGTAGTTCAGCAAGGTCATTAAAGACGACGCCTCCTCTCATCAAACACTGTTCAACAGACAATAAACCTGCTGATAAAACTGCCTTACGTAATGCTAAATTAAAGGGTAAGTTCGGTATTTTTTAACCCCACGTCTGTGTTTTATGCGGTGTATTTGCACGGGAATGCTTTGTCTGCATTTTACTTGAATTTACTGACATCCCACGCAGAAACAAAACAAAACAACTCCAAATCACAGAGATGCAAATTTGCAAAGGGCTAGTATTTTCTGAAATATGTACGGTAATTTGCCCTGGAATTTTAACTTTACAAATTATGGAAAATATAAAAAATTTGCATGGGATTAAAATCGCAGGCATCCTCGACACAAATTACGAGATGTCCACATGTAATATATGAGAGTAGAGCTTAAGCGACTAATGGCGACAACAGTTTTGGAATCTGGTCCAGTGTTAAGTCAAAGTGCTGCAGCCCCAGAACAGGCTGCAGTGTAACCACTTGGGGCATTTGTGCATCATCGGTATACATCCTCTAAATGTGCTTGTTTTTGTCGCTGACAGGCTCAGATTGTTATTCTAAGTGTCTGACAACATTTTGGAGGTTCCCTACAGTGAAAGACCTTTTTTGTTGAAGTTTCTGTTGAACCAGAAACAGCACCGAAACTATTATAGCCCAAATCAGCAGACTCAGTTTGACAAAATTCAGGATTTCATCATTCAGTATGTTTACATGCACAGTTAGTCAAGTTACGGTTATGGCTCAATTAGGCCGCTGTCCTAATCGCAGTAATCGTCCTGGTGGAGAGTTGATTTATTGACAGAAGCATGTCTGACCCCTTTCAGCTCGTTCCTATTTGACCTTCTTCTCGTTGACCAATCATGTCACATACCAAACAATTAAGCATGTGCCAATCAGATTGAATGGTTAAAAATAGATAACTTTTCAGCACTGTACGTTTTGTACGTATTTCTCTTCATAAGTCTTGCTTGTTTTCTTTCCTTCTTATTCTTTTGTTTTTCACAGATTTTTTTCAATGAATTTATATAGTTCAACTTCCGGGTGAAAGTCCGGCTTTGGTATTATGGAGCAAGTGCAGAGCGCCGTTGGCGACTACATTATCTAAGTTTGTTTGTCCGACTTTGAGTAATTTGACTCTGTACGATTTCAGTCGGACTAACATGTTTACATGTATTTTTTAAAGTCCACTTTTAGTTAGATTGACACAATAATTTGACTTTTTCTAACATCATGTAAACGTACTGAATGTAAAGCACACTTTATTAAGTCCACAGAAGCAAAATAAAACTCACAAAAACCATCTTTGGTTATCGTTCATGTGTTCCAACATTCACCATCTCTGGTTTGGTTGAAAGAAAGCTTTAATGTACCCAACGAAATATGAAAATATGCTTGCTCTACACACGCCTAAAATACTGTTTATTTAAATGGAGTGTGGTGGGTTGGACGTGGATATTTTACAGCTGTTTCTCGTTAAACAGAAAGGAGCTTACTATTAACATAAAGGTCTATCTCTGTAGGGATCCTTTCATAATGTTGTCAGACACTTATAATAATCTGAGCCTGTCAGTGACAAAACACTTTTAGTGGATGTAAATGATGGTGCACAAATGCCCAGAGTGGTTACATTACAGCTTTGCAGCTGCAGCCCTCTGGACCAGTTTAAAAAAGATTTTAAACTTTTTAAACAGTTTAAAAAGATGTTGTGTCCATTAGTCACCCACACACAAAATAATAGGAAAATAAGGTATATGTTGAAAAATACTACACTTACCCTTTAAATAAAAAATTGCTTTTGAATATCTTTAGATTAGCGAGTCCTCCATTTACACAAAGGCCGCAGATCTCACTGTCTTTATTAGAAACAGCCTCCTCATTTGCCCATAGAGTGACCTACTTTCCTGTAATTTATTGAGGTGGCATGAATGTCTGATAATACATTCGTGCTTATCAGAGGCCTCAATTTTTAATAATAGAATGCATCATACATGAGAGTAGTGATGAAGCTGGTGAAGGAGGGCGACTCTTAACAGCGTCATTGAGGCGCCTGTAATATTCCCCTCAAGTTCTGCATTTCCCGATGTTATGCACAGTAGAAAATGACACACCACCACAGAACTAATGGAAAACAAGGTTTCTTTTTTTTAAATAATCTTTTCTTACTGTTACTATAAATGACACAATTTCTGAGAGTAATTGGGATTTCTGAGTATGCCTCTATAATTTACAGTTTGAGATGCGGAAAATGGCATCAGGCGCATCTAAGGACAGATACAAAAAGGTGAAAATGAAACACTGGCACTGTGAGAAAGATGCGATGTTATAATGATAATGATAAAATGAAATGCAACAAACCCTGCATAACATACAAAAAACATAATTCAAAATAGATATGGATAAATAAAAGACTTTGCTTTGCAGCAATGACTATAACATTAATCCACTAATGTGTCTTAACCAAAGGTTATTAAAGGGATAGTTCAGATTTTTTAAAGTCAGACAACATATTACATGCAGTAATATGTATATTACATGTATATTGCATGTAATATATGAATATTACCTGCAGTTTGGAGAAGCAGACAGGAGTCCGACATGGGAGCAAAGCAATCTACTAATGTTTGTGGACCAATCAGCAACAAAATGTATTTTAGCCACCCAAAAAAGTCCCACCTAAAAAAAATAAATTTCAGTTTAACTGTATGTCATATTTTGAATGTTTCCACGTCTTTAAATTAATGTCAGACAATGATTTCAACTGCAAAAATGAAGCTTTTATATTGATCTCTTCCATGCCAGACTCCACTGAGAAAATCAATGATTTAATATCAATCAACATAGAAGCTACTTGTCGACCACTTCCTGGATCAGGTTGTTTGTTTGTGTTATTGTGCGACTTTGGCGTTTAAAAAGATTAGTTCACATTCTCCAAATCACACAACAACACAACCTAATTAACATATTGAAGCAGTGGTAGACCAGCAGCTCCTGTGTTCAGTGAGCTAAAATCACATTTTTGTCAGAGGAGTCTGGTGGCTTTGACGAGAGCATAAAAAGGGAACTATTAACAGCTTCTACGTAACCTTTCGGTCTGACCTAAAGGGGAAATATTCTAAATATAATTAACCCTCTGAAACCTGAGCAAACTGGCTCAATGTCTTCCAAAAACATAGAAAGAAGGAAGTTAGCAACATAAGAAGAAATGACCCTAAAACAGCACAGAATGAATGAAAAAAGGTTTAAGAAAATTACCTGATTATTGACACAAAAAAGGGAAAAAACCCTAAGAATAAGCCAGAAAAGGAAAGTAAAAAAAAAGGATATGAGTTGAAAAAAGTGCTTAAGAAATAATAATAATTCTGTAACATAATTTTAAATACAAAATTATAATTAAAGAGTGATTGACTTCTTTATCAGCCCCCCCAAATCTACTAATTTCATGCAATTCGCTCATTGCCTTTTCCCGTGTTTTTCAACAAAAACAACAACCAAAAAAATCAAACTAATTTGCACAGGGTTCAAAGGTTGTTTGTGTGACAGTTTTTTTGGACTGTACAGAAATAAAGTGAGTAAATGTTGTAGTTCCCCCTTTTTTTTTTACTTTAAATGTCTTAAAGTTACGGTGAATGTTTTGAATTTTCAGATCGTGCACCGAACTCTGGCTGCCATGCTGGGATCTTTGGCCGCCTTAGCAGCTCTGGCTGTCATTGGTGATGTGAGTTTCTGTTACTCTTCTTTATTTAGTGAGCTGTATATTGAGTAACATAGTAACACCTATAAGTACGTAGCTCATCCAGACTCTAAACTTGTGTTAAATTATGAGTTATGAGCAGTTTAAGGGAACAATAATGACAGCTTAAAGTGATCATTACCGATAAATAACACATAATTAACTGTTAAAATATCGCTTAATGTGCCATAAACTCATTTGCTTCTAGTTCTCTTTCCCCAGTAAGCAGTGTTGAATGATATTACACGATGTGCATGATGAACAGAGCTGGATTATAGCCCACTTTGTTCTGGTGGAGTTTCCCAGTCAATGGATTTAAATAGCTGCCATGTTAATTTGGCCTGTTAGACTGCATTTTTGTTACAAGAGGAATTTGAGGGGTTTATCATGTCTCTGCATTCACAAACTCACCAAAAGCTTCTGTTTCCCAATAATAAATTCACAGCCAAGTGTTTCCTCAAATCTCTGTATTTGTTTTTACACAGGAAAAACCACATTGGGCAGTAGTAGTATCCACAGTGTCCTAAACTTTTGGGACATTAGGGGCTTAGTTAGCACTTCTGTCTGGGGATCCTCCACTGGACTTTATTTGATAAACAAGCTGTATTTTGATGCTGTTTTATGCACTCTGGCACCTAGTGTATACAAAAAACAAATCCCAGTGTGAATCACTTTATATTTTTGTGAATCAGGAAATGGTTGAGTGGCACCCCGGCACATTACCGGGGGCCAGATTTGTCCCGCAGGCTGCAAGTTCGGTATCGCTGATCTACAGCAACAACATTTCCCAGAAAAGTTAAATAACTTTGAAAATTGTTTTCAAAGTTCCTACTTATGCAAGAAAAGCCCAGACGTTATTAATAACGTTAATTATGGGCTCCAGTTTGGGGAAGACTGCGGCGCTCATCGGGACGCCTCAGTGGAACAGAGCCATCGTTAGATTAATAAGGTCCACCTGTGCTTTTCCTGCTAGAACAAGTCAAAATGCCGTCTGAGGAAAAAGACCTATAGCACCCAAAGGCAGGATCTGGGCCAGGGAGGAGTTATAGCAGCGCTCTGATACAGTCACAAATACATTTGGTAAACTGCTTGGAAGTTTAGTACTGAAGAGCAGAAATTTTCCTGATCTGGACTGGGGATTATTGTATATGACACTCTCTTATTGACTCTTTTCTTTTTTCTTTTTCTTCACAGGTCTGATGTTTGTTAATAAATCCCTGTGAAATCTAATTATTCTCTTTGTGTCTCTCTCAGCGGCCCAGTCTGGTTACTGTGGTGGAGTGGATCGACTATGAGACGCTGGCTCTTCTCTTTGGCATGGTTAGACTATTATTTCTATACTTTTTTTAATGTTTCATTTACCCAACAAATCTCCTTTTGGAGTCTTTCTATAATTGAATTTTTCTTCACTATCTGTCATCTTATCTTTTCTTCATGCTCTTTCTGTCAGTCTCCTGACAGTGAAATCTGTGTCTGTGGAGGCAGGTAAAAATTGACAATATAACATCTTGTCTCCATGGAAACAAACGTGTGCATTCAAGTCAGGTGTAAAATTGAAGAGTACGACTGAAACTTCTCCACAAAGGTTAAAAGCAGACAGAATTTTATTTATTTTCTTTTTAGACCATTTGTTACTTTATAGCCGGTCACATCTACAACAAAGTATTTGACACAAAAGATAATTCTGCCAGATCAGTGATATCTAAACTTCATATTGATGCACGACCACAGATGGTAGCTTCCTTTGGACGACTTCCACCGTCAACAGCTGCCACTGAAATTTCCATCTCATTCTGCAAAATAACAGCAGAGTGAGTTTCTGAAAATATTCCAAACGCAGGCAGGGGTTGAAGAAGTTTTCACATCCTTTATCTAAGTAAAAGTACTGATACCACAATGTAAAATCACTCTGTTACAAGTCCTGTTTTGAAAATGTAAAAAGTAAAAATGCTTAATGCAGAAAAAAATGGCACATTTGAGAGACAGAAACATGATTTCAAGTTCAGGGGTCCAAAGTGTCTGACAGCCTTCACTTGCAAAATTTAAATGTCAAGACATGTTGAGACACAAAGACCACAAAGACTTTCAAATGGACTGCAAAGAACAAAATAACTTTGAGATTCCAAAAATTGCAAAAACAGGGAAAACAACTACAATGAGACACAGAATGACTACAAAGAGACACAAAGATACATACAATAACTACAAGGAGACACAAAATGACTACAGAGAGACAAAAAAAAAACCCAAAGACACAAGTTGACTACAAAGAGACATAAATGAACTTTAGAGGCACAAAAATAACAACAAAAACAGGGAAAACAACCACACTGAGACACAGAATGACTACAAAGAGACATAAAATGACAACAAAGACACATAAAGACACATAAAGCAACTACAAAGACACACAAAATGACTACAGAGAGACATAAAACAGCTAAAAGGAGACACAAAATGACTACAAAGAGACATAAAACACCTACAAGGAGACACAAAATGACTACAAATCTATATAAAACAACCACAAAGACAGACAAAATGACCACAAAGAGATGTAAAAAAAACTTCAAAGAGACACAAAATAACAATAAAACAACTTCAAACCCTGGAAAAACAACAGTGAGACACATATTGACTACAAAGAGACATAATACAACTACAAGAAGACACAAAACAACTACAAAGAGACACAAAACAACCACAAAGACAAAAAAGTGACTACAAAGAGACAAAGAACAACTACAAGGAGACACAAAGTGACAGTGATGATAATTCATGTTAAACAAAGAAATGATCTTGAGCTGTCTATGTATGATATATATTCCCATCTTTATCATATCATTTAGCTCTTTTTAAAACTCGTTTTTTGAGCGGTGGTTGCCTTTGCACTCATTGTGCTGTCACACTCTTATCTGTACGTCAATAAAAGTACCAGTGAAAAGAATATTCTGGGATCCCGAAAGTTAATATCTGGATTTTCTTTCTTTGTGAGAACGATCTCTAAGTGAGCACCATCATGTTGTCTGTAGCAACTATTTTTGAAATGTCAGCGTGACATATAATCCAGTTACATAATCGGGAAAACGTTTTAAAACAAATGTGTCGTGTTTCTTCCAGATGGTGCTGGTGGCCATTTTTTCAGAAACTGGTTTCTTCGATTATTGTGCTGTAAAGGTGAGTAATGAACACAAACATGTTTTTATTACAAAGTCACACTGTATCACAGCAGGTTTTATACATCCTTTAGTAATCCACCATTTGCGTGTTTACTTTAGGGATACTGAGTGACATGTCTATTAAAAAAGCTGCCCACTGGTGTTCAGAGTTGTCTCGAAGGCTTTGAGCTATTTCTGAAATTAGCACTGATACATGACAAGCCTGTGGGTTTTATGTTGACTTTTCTGACATGAGTATGATTTGGGAAGACCCTTTGTAATGTAAGATGACCTAACGAGTCGTGATGCCTATCTTTACATCCTGACTCAAGCACAGAACTATAATCGGCTGACAAGAATGACATGTGCTTGTTTTGTGGGACAGTTCAAAAATCTGGGTCATATTGAAAAAAGCCAAATATTTCTTATTTATAGAGGAGGATTTTTTTTTACTGCTCTCAATTTGAATTGATAGACATCACCTTTAAACAGTTTATTTCTTCACTCTGATCTACATGTATCCTACAAATAATAAAAGGATGCACATTCTTAAATTAGTCAGATAAGACCTTAATCATCTCCTTACAAGGTCAAGGTTTCCTACCATCAGGAAAACAGCTCAGTTTTAATCCTAAATATTCTCTGTGGACTGTGAAGGAGGGCGAATGCCTTTGTCCTTCAGGTACAGTACCACTCAGACCGGGAGAACACAGGGATCATGCCAGCTCATGAATTTTAAGTGTGAGTCGCACAAGGGCAGGCACTTCGAATTAAAATACATACTCTGAGAACGGCTTAGCGGATCTGACACTTTTGAAAAAATGACCATCGTGCGCCACCGCCATGAGGGTTTATATAAAAGCCAGGAGGGGCAGGGTGATTTATTTATTTATTTTTCGGTTTCTTTATCCATTAAGTTTATCTCCTGCACACGAGACAATAACACCTTCATAGGAGATACTGTTTCCTACATTCCTGTGTGAAGTAGGTTTTTATGATGGCGTTGTATTGGTAACAGTAGTGCAGAAAAACATGAATCAGTCTTTCTGCATACGTGTGCACGTGGAGCCTATGTTGCGAGCAGGTGGTTCCTTTAAATTAAAACTTCTGTTTATGCTGCGTTTGGCTGAACTTTAAATGCCCTTTCATTGCATCATAAAGCATAATTAAGCCGAAAAAATATCCACTATGTATGAGATAATATGTCGTAGGATACTTCATATGTAAAAGAACATTTATCATATGTAGGAGATGCATGGCTTTCTCACCCTCAATACAGCCCTATTAAACCTAAAAAAAGATCAAATATGTGTAGGAGATATTTTTCCTATGTGGATATGTCATATGTAGGAGATGCACGCCTCTTCTTACCCTCAGTGCAGCCTTTTTAAGCCTAAAAATTGATCTCATAGGTATGATAACATGCTGTGGAGATATTTTCTCCTACATAGCACACGTTATGTGTAGGAGATAAAATATCATAAGTAGGAGATGCATGGCTTTCTCCTCCTTAAAGCAGCCTAATTAAACCTAAAAAAAAATATCTTTTGTATGAGATATGTAGGAGATATTGTCTCCTCCGTAGGATATATGTCATATGTAGGAAAAATATTTCATATGTAGGAGATTCAACCCTTTTTCAGCCTCAGTACAGCCCTATTAAGCCTAAAATTGATCTCATATGTACGAAATATCATGTTGTGGGAGATATTTTCTCCTACATAGCATACGTTATATGTAGGAGATGATATCTCATAAGTAGGAGATGCATGGCTTTCGCACCCTTAGAGCAGTCTTTTTAAACCTGAAAAAATATCTTTAATATATGAGACAATATGTGCAGGAGATAGTAATTTTTTTGCAGGCTATGTCATATGTAGGGGATAATATTTCGTATTTGGGAGATGCACAGCTTTTTCTCATCATCAGAACAACCTTATTAAGCCTAAAATTGATCTCATATGTATGAGATAACATGTTGTAGGGGACATTTTCTCCTACAAAGGATATGTTCTATATAGGAGATAATGTCATATGAAGGAGATGTACGGCTTTCTCATCCTCAGAACAGCCTAATTAAACCTAATAAAATATTATTTGTATGATTATATGTCCAAGTAGATATTATTCAATGATTCAAAGTTTAATATGTTACATGTAGGAGATCATGTCTCTAATGTAGGAGACATATATAGGTATTGGACAACATTTCGCTCTAGATTACTCACTGTATATTAGTATTAAAAACTGAATGTGTAATTCTGTGTTATGCAGCTGTTTTTGCAGTACATTTCTAGTGCTTCTACCCTTAATGGAAATTTGAGCATTCAGGTTCTCATTTATGAAGCTCCACTTTGACATTCTTGATGCGCTGAAAGGCTGAAACAAATCTCATAAGTTTTAGGACTGCACTTGTGCTCGGAGTGAATCAAGACATCCTCTTAATGGGCTGCTAATTGCCATTAACGCTGACTCATTGTCATTTTGCCGCCTCTCTCCGCAGGCTTACCAATTATCCAGAGGGAGAGTGTGGCCGATGATCATCATTCTCTGTCTCATCGCTGCCATTCTCTCTGCTTTTCTGGACAATGTGACCACGATGATGCTTTTCACTCCAGTCACCATCAGGTACAGATTAGCCATTTCAGTTTCCATTTTTGGGTTTTTACTCATCTGCAAGAGAACATTCAGTGGCTGTGTAGTGTGAGTTGTTAGAAAACCAATACTTGAGGTCTGACTCAGTGTTAAGATTTAAGAGAGCCTCAGAAAAAAAATATTATACCTTAAGAAATTGCTAATACTTTGTGCTGTATGCTATTATTGTTATTATTTATTATTTTAGCTTTTACTTTCTTAAAGGAAAAGTCTGATGTTTTTGAAAACATGTTTTTTGGCCGAGATTTAGATGCGAAGATTTATGCCACTGTCATGTCTGTACAGTAAATATAAACTGGAAAAACACAAAGACGTGGAGACCGAGCAAAACAGTGGCCTGGTTTGGCTCATAACCGTCCATAAAACTATGAATTCCTTTTTTTTTTTTTTGTTGTTTTTTATTTGTCAAATACTTAAAAGTGGACTTATAAAGGGTACTTATCCTTCTTATAGGGTACTTAAAAAAATTTTATTAACCCTTTAGAACCTCGATTAGTTTTGTTGACACCTTTTACAAGCATTTAAATCTCTGGGAACTGAGAAAAGTGGTGATTTCTTTAAAAAACTTGGCAATAAGCAACTTAGCAAGAAATGTTCTGCAAATTACAAAAAAAAACCATAGTAAAATGTGACAAAAATGACTTGAAAATCAGCTGTGGGGAGATTTATAGATTAAAAAACTAGAGAAAAATGTCCAGAAAGCTATATTCATATTTTTTTTAGAATTATATATTTAAAATTATGCTACAACAAAATGTATATGTATGTATATTTATTTTGATTTATTTATTTATCTTTTCTTTCTTAATATAATTTTAAATTTTTCCCCCACTTATTTTCAGTTAATTTTCTGTATCTTGCTTATTTTTGGAAGAAATCAAGCCATTTTGCTGAGGTTTCAAAGAGTTAAATAGTCAGGTGGTAGATCACAACTTCCTGTCTAAAAACAAAATCTGATTACATTTAAGCCCCAGAAAACACACTAAAAACAGATCTATGCAGAAGCTGTGATTTACTGTAGTGCAGTGTCTCAAAGATTAACTGTTTCTGTGCTGGTCTCTCCCTCACTGTTAGTGCATCTATTTTCAGCGTTTACAGTAAATTATTATAAAGTTTTCAATATTTTTCTGCCAGAGGGTCAAAATAGAAATGATATTTGACTTTACTAAAATTAGACACTGGAAAGTTATTTCCAGCCCAGCAGGGTGGATATCGTGCGCAGCCGCGATGTTAAAGGACCAATGCTTTTTATCTTCCAATATCCATTTTATATTCCTGTATATTTATTTCTCCCGCTCAGGCAATCTAATCGGGGCTAAAGGGCTTTTCTGTCTCTATCTGATTTCGCAGGTTGTGTGAGGTGCTTAATCTAGACCCCAGACATGTCCTGATTGCAGAAGTAATCTTCACCAACATTGGAGGGGCCGCCACAGCTGTCGGAGATCCACCCAATGTGATTATCGTATCAAATCAGGACCTGCGCAAAGAAGTAGGCACTTTCACAGCTCTCTGCCTAAACTTGCACTAATACACTGTAACAGCTCAGCTCTGTGTAATCTGACACACGAACCAGACGCTTAGTAAAGCAAACATAACGCTCTTCATGGCTCGTGTGTGACGGAAAAATAATAACGTGAAGGGGAAATTGCTGTTTGAGCTGTACAGATGGTGCAGTTCTGACAGGTGATGAGCACGTCAATCTGGAGTGGATTCACGTCACTTCTAGCCCTTTATTCATCTTTTTTCCACAAATATTAATCAACTATTATCGATGGCGGGGGTTTGGGAATCGAGGCAGCAATATTAGTAAAATCAGTGGACGCTGTAGCTTAATTAGATCTGAGTGTTTTGGGACGATTCTGAAATAGTTACTGAGATCAGAAAAGACACAAGTTATTATTTTTGTATTGATTAGCATTGCCCTTTAGGTAGTGGCGGTTATTGTTGTAGAAAAAGTCATTAACCCTTTAAAACCTGGAGCGACATCACTTTTTTTGTGCTGCTTTTAGTCACTCAATTCTTGAGTCCTGAGCAAATTGGTGCAATTTCTTTCAAAAGAAAGAAATTTAAGAAATGTTCCACAAACTGCAAGAAATTAGTAGATTTAGGAAATGATTTTGAAAAAAAAAGCTTGAGAAAAAAGGTATCAGGGGAAGGATTATATTTAAAATCATGTTACAAAATCATTATTTATTTTAACCGTTTTTACAAGTATTGTTTGCCTTGTTGTTATTATTATTTTTACTTCTTTACTTTTAATTTTTGTTTACTAATTATCAGGAAATTTTCATGTACTTTTTAATAATTTCTTGCTAATTTTGGGGTGATTTCTTCTTTGGTTGCTTATTGCATTTTTGTTTTGTTATTTTAAAGAAATTTAGCCAATTTGCTCAGGTTCAGAGGGTTTAATATATCATCAGTGCCACCGTGTTTTTATATACATATATATATATGACTGATCTGTTTTGGCAGCATGGTTGGCACCTTTCTGCACAGTCTGTAAAGAGTGCCATTAAGTGTTAAGTGTAAAAACCTGATTTTATGACAAGGTGTTTGGGTAATTATGAACAAAGCATCACTGAAACGACAGTAATAAATGCACATTAAGAAGCAGAGCTGACAGGAATTATTCCAAACAGCTCTGCTGCAACAGTAAATAAACAATAAAACTAGATGGTCTCAGCTTGTGGTGCTCAAAACGCCAAATAAAAAAACCCTTAACTAAACAGTAATGTCTCCTTCCGGACAACATATCCTTATAGAACGGTGTGTATGATATCCGCACTGTCATGAGCTTGCTCCTCTCGAACATTAGTAGATGCACTCTTCCTTTCGGGGTGGTTATATTGAGTTATTTTTTTGACCAACATCAGTCCTTATCATAAATATATTCATATTGATATATTCAGAATTTTGACCCTTTCAGTGCCAGGTTTTTGTCTTGATGCTACAATGCTCTTAGATGAAAAAAAAATTTAAATTTAAATTTTATCATCACACTCTGGGATATGTAAATGATTTGAAGCAACACTGATTGTGACAGTGACCGAGTTGAAATAGCATGTGTTTTCTTTATATGCCAAATATGGTAAAAATGACGTCATCAGGTGGAAAATAGTAAATGTTACAAATTCAAAGGCAAAAGCCCAGAATGACACCCAGAAATAATAAAATGCATGTTTTTATGTTTTGATGGCTGTGGAGTCAAAAATTGCAGTTTAAATGGGTTTCAGTGGAGCATTTTTTTGCACTTAACAGTATGAATGTCACACTTTTGTTTACACGTCGTGTTTTAGACATACTGTAAAAGCTGAGCAGGAAATTCCAAGATTAAACAAAACTACAGTTTTACCAAAATGTATGCCATATGCATGAACAGAGCACATAAGTCTGCTGTTTTCAAGGTTTTAGTGTGAGTAAATGTGATTTTATTTATAAAACACTTTTCAAGAATCACTTAAAGACATTTTACACAACTAGTTAAAAGATCTTTGAAAACAAAAAAAACTACATTTGATTGTCATGCCCTTATTGTATCCCTTTATATTGTATTTTCTAAAGCCTGTATATTCCTCATATAAGCTTTGACACTCATGACCTAATATACGCTTTACAGTGCGTACACTTTTGCATTTGGTTTTATTAGTATGCACCGTGCGTAACTCTAATCATCTGTCTTTGCTGTGTTATACATGACACGTTTTCTCTGTCCAGCACAATCTTTCTATGTATCTATACAATCGTAAGATGTGACCCTTATTTATGTTGATGTGCAGGAGATAAATGTAGTTGTAGTGGCACAGAAACCAATTTCTATTTTTGCTGCTGCCACCATAAATCAGGGGAATTAAAAATGTCAAAACAGTGGAGAAAGAAACTGTAACACCTCCCTGTTTCAAAGAAGCAGCCCAGTGTTGCAGTACATGCTGTTGCTCTGTTTTCCCCGAGTGTTTCTAAGAGTTTTAATGTAAACCTCCTCCTTCATAGTTCATTTTTTAAACACAAATGTCATACACTCCATACAGTCATTATAAGGACTACAGCTGCTTTAAGAGCCCCCTCTTCTAGATAACTTATAATTATTTCTGACATGATTGCAGAGTAACACCTTCCTGGTGCTTCTCCTTCCTGCAGTATACTCCCCTGCACCTCCACTGCACCTTAAATTGGTGTGGCTCCGGTCTTCTATAAGTGGCATGTTCGGGCGCGCCAAAGACCCTTTCTTTGGGATCATTGTGTGATTAAACTTGTGAAGAAGACGGTGTCACTCACTCCTGATGCAAGAATGTGTGAAACCATGTAACTGAACGCCCAGCTCTTTTACTATTCGGAAAATGTTGTAGGAACTACAAATAATGTAGTTAATGTGCAGTCATACTGATTGAAACCATTACTTTTCTGATTGGAGGTTAGTTTTTAACCACAGACCGCATAAAAAATAGACCCAACAAGTTTGACGTCACCCACTGGTTTTTGGACTGCCGTTTTGAAGCCTCAAGTTTGGCTTTTTGGCCAACGCGATTTGTTTTTGGGAGCCAGAAGTGACCATATTTGGGCAAAAGGGGCTCTATGGGGGATTAACTTTGTTTTGGAGTCAGCCTCAAGTTGCCATTACAAGAAACAGAATTTTTCGGCACTTCCATGCTAGCTTCATTTTGATCCTAACTTGTAAAAAAAAATATGTATGCACCATCAACTCATATTGGTGTGTAATAACCAGCACTAGGAGAGTTTCCAGTGACCCTGAAATTGTGCAAATTGAAACTGCAAATATAAAATACACCTCATGGAAACAAAAAAAAAAAACCTTTAACATATGTCGAAGAAGTTTTTGCGCTCACATGAGGTGGTATTTCAGGCAATTCCAAAAAAGCCATATTTCATAAAACTGCAGTGGAAACACGTTTTGGCTTTTATAGGTCACATGATGCTGGGCTATGTGCCTGTCGGTAAGACTGGCTCCCTCATGATGCAGCAGGAGCTACAAGAGCTGTTATTGCATCACATAACTCTTCAAAGTTGAACGGATCATCTGGAAGTTTTAAATCCACAATTCATTTGGGAAATCATGGAGCTCCCAGAAATCCCTCATACGTGGCCGCTCCCATATATAAGGGGCTTGCTGTTCCATTATTGCATACCACGCCTACGGCCACTTGTGGCTGGCTCCGAAACAGAGTTGGATTGGAAATAATGACAGCTAGAGCAGTGGCTGCAATGTAAATAAACCTGCTAATGTTTTGAACATCCATGTTTCATCTCGCCAATGTTATTGTGAAAGGAGAAGTCGCACAACATCACTCAATAGAAGTGAGTCATGTCACGATAGCGTTTATTGACATTTTGAAAATATTGCTTAAGTTTTGTACACATTCGTAATGGAAACCCACCGACTGTATGTGCAGTGTTTTATTGACTCAAAGAAATGTCTGTGAACATAATCCAGGCAGCAGTTACGTTGTCACCCCAACGTAGTTACGGAAACTATTTAGTAAAACGAAATTTCTACGAGACAGAGTTGGTTGTATCATGGACACATACTGTACATTCTCAATGCCCCAGTTATATTTCTGGAAACCATTAAGAGGCAAAGTGTCCTCTATTGTATAGACTGACAAAAGCGATGTCAGTAAACAGCGGTGAGAACATTTTACCGGGTTAATCCGAGCAGCCTGTCGCTGTCTGAAAAGGTCAATGACTTGTAGGCTCCTCTCTTATCCTTCACTGTCTTTATGCTCAGAGGGGCACAATGCTGCATCACTAGAAAACATGACATTTTCTCAGCTTCTTGATGTCGCATCTGTTCACTGCGTGTGACATTTTAGCCTTTGCGGTTGCGGCGGCAGTATGTGGTCTCTTCCCGTGTACAGTAGCGCGTACCACACCAGGCTGCCGCGGCCCGCTGTCCTGTTTGTCTTGGCTCGGTTTCCCAGGTGACACAGCAGCGTTGCGCTCACTCAGTCATGTCTGGCCTCTGATAAGGACAGCTTGTGTGTGCATGCATGGTTTGCTTGCCTGTTTGTTTGTTTGTTTGTTTGCAGGCCTGCTTGTTTGTGTCGAGGGATTTCCGGGAGAAATCCAGAGATAGAAAGAATGGCACAGCTGTGAGGTGTGTGTTTGGGCGATTCTGCCCCTCCTCAGAGTGTCCTTGTATTTGATTTGTTACAGAGCAAGGTAGCATGGTGCATACAAAATCTCTTCCTCCTTTTGGTATCATTTCTTTGAGGGACATTAGTGACTCTCCGTGCCAAATGGATCTCCTCCAACCTGTCAGAAGAATTGTTGACTTTGGCTCTGAAATGTGAGCACACCGGGGTCACAGTTTACAGCTGCAAACAGAGATACATTACAGCAAGCGAAACCACCAAAACCACCAAAACAGTCCATAGTGGTTTGGTCTTGTGTTTTGCCATTGAACAACTGGAAATATGTATGGACTGAAACACAAATACAGGACATTTAAATTATTTGTTTTGTACTGAGGGCTTGCATATGCAGCTATCCTCGACCCCTGAGGCTGCCGTGAGGGTCACAGCAGCCTCTCAGCCCAGTCGCCTAAATAAATATTGGCATTGTACGATTCTGCAAACCACAGATGTTACATTTGTACATTTCTTATGGAACTGATTATGTTTCTTGCTGTGGTTTACCAGTTGCTTAGAGTTAGAAAAACATCACATTTTGGCTTAAAATACATTTTTCACTACAAACACGGATGTCCCAAACTGTCATTACAAACATCCATTTTGTCACTACAAACACACAGCTGGGCATGTCCCAAACTTAATTTAAAAAACACCTGCTTTTGACAGCTGTATATGACCCAACTCATGTAAAAACCCCAAAACCAAATGGCTTTTGTCACTACAAACACAGATGAACATGCCCTTAACTTGCATTAAAAAACACCTGCTTTTGTCACTTAATACAGTTGTACATGTCCCGAACTCACGTTTTAAAATCTGATTTTGACCCAAAAATACAGCTGGACATGACCTGAGCTAGCGTTAAAAAAACCCTGATTTTGCCACAACAAACACAGCTCTGTAGGTCCTGAACTTGCAATAGATAGCACCTGCTTTTGTCGCTACAAACAATTTCACGTCCTAAACATGTATTTAAAGATATTTGCATTTGTTGCTGCAAACACGGCTGCTCATGTCCCTAAATGTCTTGAAAAATTATTGGTATCTTCATGCCTTTATTTAAACAAGAACCATGCATAAAAAACAATCTCAGAAAGAGAAGAGATGATTCATGCCAGATTTAGTTATTAGCTAGTTTACATCTGCAGTCCCTGGGCCATTACAAACAGGAAAATTACCCCAAAAAAAGTGTGCGTATTACACTCATCCAAACAAAACGTACAAATGTTTATCATAACTGATGAGACGTGAAAGGTCTCTTGCACACTCTCAGTGCTGTTAGTAAGAGGTGGAACATTCAAACTTTATGCTTGACTGAATTCTTAATACTTGGCGTTTCACACATTTGTTATATGTGTAAAAATGTCTTAATTGAATTGAATTATATCGGCTGGAGTATTCATCGGTGTCATTTGCTGTTTTATTCTGCCGCATATTTCATTTGACCTCCCATCCTCTTCCTTTAGCTTAAGACTGCTTTTGCAACTTTAAATTGCAAATCCTGTAGAGGTCACTATTAACCACTTTTATCACTAAATATCTGGATTTCTATTCTTCATGCTGTGAAAGTATAATAAATGAAGACAGTATGATTCACTTGCAGCATCTTAACTGCGTCAGCACGAGACCGTATCTAATGTAGATGATATTATACAAGGACACACTTTGAGGATGTTTCTGATAAAAAGCTTCTTTGTTAAAGATTTGCTCTCTTTGAGGACGACCTCAGACGAGGGCTGCTGCGTCTTAATCTTACTAATAACGTGTGCCATAGTAGAGCTTGGTGGACATAAAAAAACCTTCAGGGATGCAATTATCATTGCCCTTTTTGTGCAATAATCCAATTCATTGCTGTTAATTTTACATTTAATTCCCTCTGATTGCTAAAAATGCCACTTCATGTAATGCCACTGTATACACCATAGCACTTTATTCTCCGCCAAACGTACAGAACTGTAATTATTTGAATTACTGCATTACACTGAGTTTAGATAAGTGGGTTCACATGCAGCTGCCTACATCTTTTTGCAGTTTTTCCTTCCTCCAGATAATGAACAGTTCAGCTGAAGCCTTTTAACTTAATTCTCAAACAATAATCTGTGTCAGAGCTATAAAAATCATCACTGAATACAGCCGCACTTCTTTCTTTCTTTCACCAAAACTGATGTCTAGACACTTATGCATTTATCTGAACGAAATCTGGGAGCTCTCTTCATCTTAAACGGCTAACACATTATTGTCCTCTGTCTTACAGGGAATCGATTTTGCCAGTTTCACAGGCTACATGTTCCTTGGAATATGCCTCGTCCTCTTCACTTCATTTCCTTTCCTGCGGATGCTCTACTGGAACAAAAAACTCTACAACAAAGAGTCCATTGAAATAGTTGGTAAGTTAAAGAAATACCTCAAAAGATAATTTATATATCAAATACTGTAGTTTTTTAATTTTTTTAATCTTGCATACCTCCACAGTGAACGAAGAATCCAATACAAAGAAAACTCTTGTCATCAGTTTACATCTCAGTCTCAAGACGGCACAATTACTCCTCTCCTGGTCAGCACTCTTCATCCTAAAGGAATCATTTACCCTCCAAAATGATCATATGTGTACTCTTACTCACCCGGTGTTACAGTGAGTTTGTGAGGAAAACTTTGTTTTTTCTCTCCATTCCTCCACAGTGAGCGAAGAATCCAAAAACTAATAAAAAAAAATCTTGATGAATTGAAGTCAAAGGGGGCCACGTTAAAAAAATGCAAAACTAAATCAAAACATCGGTTTACAAACTCTCACACAACTCATGCAGTTTAATCCAAGTCGTATTTATCCAGTCGTATGTTCAGTACTCTCCTACAGACGGCCCTTTCCAACAGGTAACAAGACTAAAAGTGAAACTTGATCTTTGCTCTCGTCAAAGCCAGATTGCACTGAGAAAAACAATAATTTCACCTCGCTGAACACGGGAGCTGCTGGTTTACTGCTGCCTCGATGTGTAGTTTGTTTGTGTTTTATTGTGACTTGTGTTTTAAGGAGTTAGTTAGATTTTAGCAAAGTCACGTAATAACTCAAACAAACGAACGGATTGTGGCAAAAGTAAACCAGCAGCTCTCGTGTTCAGAGAGGGAAAATTACTGTTTTTCTCAGTGGAATCTAGCTTTGAAGAGAGCACAGATTCGGGTCACTCTCTGTCTGTTTGGAAATACTGAGCATATGACTGGATAAATGAGAATTATAATATACTGCATGAGTTGTGTGAGAGTTTGTAAACTGATGTTTTGACGTAGTTTTGCTGTTTTTAAATGTGGCCCCCTTTGACTTCGGTTTATGAAGAATTTTCTTGTTTTTGGATTCTTTGTTTATTGAAAGGCATGCCAGAAAAAGAAAGCTTTCTTCATAAATTCAGTGTAACTCAGGGTAAATAATTGGGTAAATAACTGATACACATATTGTCATTTTGGGGGTGTGAAGTGTTCCTTTAAATTGAAGAGTGCTGTTGGGGAGTGGTCATGATATCATGGGATGAAATGTAAATTAACAGATTGCTCTGAATGTGGCACAGTCTAAAATCAGTTATGATGGCTTTTAGTTATTAGTATGAATTGTATTAATCCTCATAAGAACATCTGTGCACATGCTGCCTCCACGCTGCAGCTGCTCAGTGATGCAGTGACCTCGTACAAACATCATTAGCGCTGCGTTTTGGCCCTGACTCCCACACATGATGTATCGTGGGCTCCGAATTGACGACTCCCCCCCTCTGTCTCAGGTAATTTCCACAATATTGCGTTAATATTGTCCTCATCAGATGACCCCTTCGTGTACGATATTAAACTGAATTTGGTGTGCTGGTTAATAAGAGGGAAGATTTCTCTTTGGTCATCATGGAACAGATAAAATGTTAATGTTTTGAATTTATAACCAGCTTTAAAGCTAATTTTAGGATTTTTAAGCCCATTTATGGTCTTAGTGGGAAAAAAAGGAGTTAAAAATTAGTTTAATTTAAGCATTCATGGTGTAGTTTAAGTTCAGCGTCATTGACTGGAGTGAAACACTTTCACCTTTTGCCCCTTTCAGCAGTTTCAGCTCCCTCAACAGACTAATGATTCAGCCGGTGTCCCAGACACCACACGGCTCATCTGAGAAAACCCCTCAACTCTGATGTGCAGTTATTGGCTTCGACAAGCTGGTTGTGTAAAAAAAAGGCTTCGCTCGTGAGAACAGCCTTAGAGCAGCACCATGTTTTCCCCCATTGTTATATTCTTTAAAATATTTAGCTTATCAGTTCTTTTATATATCCCATTAATTATCCATTCACAGAAATGAAAATTATTTGGAAATCCCTCAAGACTTTACATTGTCCAGACATTGTCCAGCAGAAGAGTAAGATCATTTAATAAGAATAAAAACCACAGGGTGTGTTTAGTTTGGATAGTAACTGTGTCCTCCATCCTACAATCTATTCGCTGATACCGTAGATCTCTGCATACGACACCCCGGGGACGTAGATAATGGGCAAAGTAATAAAATAGGGATATTTGTGTGAAATTGTTTTGCAATTCTTCCAGGAACACAGACACCTCTTATCAGTGTTTACCCACAATAGTACACTGCCCCCCCAAGAGAGAAACTCTGCAGGGGTT
Organism: Plectropomus leopardus; assembly: GCF_008729295.1. Lineage (NCBI taxonomy): Eukaryota > Metazoa > Chordata > Actinopteri > Perciformes > Serranidae > Plectropomus > Plectropomus leopardus. Next base: position 33,888,527 of record NC_056465.1, read on the forward strand.
CATTAAAACAGAGACCAAAAAACTCCCCAACCGTCCACATACCGCTCCCGTTTAAAGGGTAATTCCTGTATTTTTCAACCTGGACCTATTTTCTCATGTTTTTGTGTCCGAGAGATTAATGGGAACAATGATTTTTGAAATCGGTCCTGTATTGAGTGAAAGGGGCTGCAGCCTGCTGCCGCAAAACAGGTTGCGATGTAACCACTCTGGAGCTGCCAATTTCCGCCCACTAAAAGCTTTTGTTTGCTATTGACAGGATCTGATGATACTATAAAGCCTTATTTCCACTGCACAAAAAAACCCGCCAACACCGGCTAACAACTGGGTCTTTAATGTGATGAGAGCATCACACCCACGTGAAAATGGCTTTGCAGTAGTCACGTGTATTTTTCGCCTCCGGCATTGATCGGCATTGATGGAAACACAATACCAGGGTGAATGTGCTTATTTTAGCGTGTAGTGTGTTTTGTGTTTTAGCCCCTTAACTGGCAAGATGCAATGACCCACTGCCACGAAATACTGTCCGTCTCCACCTAAACTGCGCTAAGACATTGAAACAAATTAATTACGAGAGATAAAAAAAAGACGAAAAGAATAACTACTGTGAAGATTTCACAGGCCTCAATCCATGCTGCTTTCTACTGTTTACCTATTAGGAGCTGTACCGTCACACCCAGTATGTTTACATGCAGTCGAGCTATAATAAAGCTATAGTCTTATCTCAATTAGGCTATTATTGGACTACTGTTCTTGTGTGTACAAGCACCGTGGGAGAATCGATTTATTGATGAAGTATGTCAGACTCCACCACGGATGGTGGAGATGTGCCTCCTTTCAGCTAGTTTCAATAAACCTATATTATCTATACAGTCTATAATATAGACCAAACGACAATCATAAATGTTTATTTACAGTAACTTCGGGGTGGAAAACCGCTGCGTCATGTATAACATAATCAAACAGTGCTGAGCAAACTCTGCCTTTATTGATTAGTTTTGAGCCATCTAAAAAAATCTAATAAGTTTAGCCTATGCTATATTTAGAATATTTTCAAAGATTTGTCTTGCCATAAAACAGCCCTGACTGACGGGGATTTAAAGCCTTTATATCAAAAAACACCAGACTTCATTGAGATAAACAGACATTTTACTCCACTGAACAGTAAAGCTGCTGCTCTACCGCCGCCTCCATCAGCTGATGCGGGAGGTAAAGAGGAGAAAATATCCAAATATAGTTTCCACTTTAACTGATATTAGTTGTTTTTAGGTGGGGAAAGTATGTTTTGCTGCATCCACAGCAGTATATCTCTTAGTCTCTGTGCTGGTGTTGTGGGACTGTGCTTTATTTATCAGAGGAGGGGGGTGGCTGGGATGTGACTTTTTTAATTTAAAATAAATATAAAATACTATCTATTTAAGTTGTAAGACCCTCACCCAAGCAAAAATTAAAAACACAAGCCCCTCCTCAGTGCTAATTATTATTTTCTAATGCCTAACCTGTTTTGCAGCGCCCCTTCCCCCCTCATAAATAACGGACAGTCCCTATCCCAAACCACCTAACACCTAATGCAGGTATCGTCTGACCAGGTGTTTACATGATGGAGGAAATCAGCTTCTAATCAAGTTAGTCTGACTTCAGGAAATTCAGTTTAGTCCGATTTCAGTCTAACATGTTTACGTGTATTTTAAAAGTTCAGTTTTAGTCGGACTAACTCAATAATTTGACTTTCTCAAACATTATGTAAATGTACTGAGTGAGCTCTGAGCAGATTGAAGGAAGCTACTGCTGATCACCGTGGTGACCATTCAATGCCCGATCGCCCATCTGTAAGTCCCACCCTGTGGAGTTTCCGCTTCTCCCGCCAGCACAGGCCTACCTAGGAGAGCATGCAGCTACATCAGCTCAAAGCCCCTGCTACGACTGGTAATTGTGCAGATTCGCTTGCAGGAATGTTTTTTTTCCTTGCGCCAGTTAGATCCTATTAAGGTCACCTAGCAACCTTCCTGAAGAAGGATGGCACCTACTGATATCTACACAGGCGTTCAGCTCCCTCCGGCTGTATCTCCGCTCCAACATCGTCTGCTCCTGAGCTGGTCAATGTGTCCAGCGCCTGGCTGCATTAGTCCCTCTATGGGGGCTCACAGCATATTGACCGGAAACATCGTTATATCCTCCCAGTAAACCTCAGCTGTAGCAGCCATTACCAACCCAATCCCCCCACTATGAACATGCAGCATACTGCTGCTAAGCCTCAGCGCCCGAATGACTGTGCGGCCCGTGTGTTTAACGTGCACTAAACAGGCGGCTTTCACTGCTGCTCTGTTTGTCCTCTCTCTCCAGAACTCAAGCACGAGATCCTGGTCTGGAGGCAGACGGCTCAGCGCATTAACCCCGCCAGCCGGGAGGAGACAGCTGTGAAATGCCTCCTGATGCAAAAAGTCCTCAACCTGGAAAGTCTGCTCCGCAAGATGATGAAAACCTTCCAAAGGTTAGAAAAAGCTCTGAAAACAGAAAATGTATCTGTCATTGTTGGGAGTGTTTTTATCGCTTCTCACAGGAAACACATTTTCTGTATTTTGACATTTTGTCCTCTTGTTGCTTTTTCATGAATGCAGTCCTACACATGATAAAAACATTATTCGAGCATATTGTGTGAATGTGACGAAAAAAAATCTGAATAATCACAACATTGTTTTGGAATGAAACCTTTAGTGTTTGATCATTAATGGAAATTTAGTTTACTGCATTGTTTTTATACATCATTGTACTTAGCAATTATTTGTTTTGGAAGAATAGTCTCCTTTTTGTCCCTTTGTCCAAGATGTTTTTCTGACACGAATGACAATTAAAGCACAAATACCATTTTATACCACTGGGAAATACCAACGATCCCAGTCACAGGTGGGAAAAAATTGGCATTGTGCGTTTCTGCACAGCACAAATACACTTTATTTATGTCGCGTGTATCGTGTCAACGTTCCTAAAGTGACGTGGAATAAGTGACTTTATCAGGAGGTGGAGGTGATGGTGGATGCTGTGACACCATGGCGAAATGCCTGCCAAGCTGCAGACCACTGTTTGAAACCAATAACACCAGTTGATTTTTGGCAACCCTTTGCAGCATTTCCACCTGTGTTTATGGCGTGGGTGTTTCTAAGGGCACATCATGACATTCTCAGCAAAGTTGCAGCCACCAAAACTGGCCGTATTTTTACCAACAAATTTAAAGGTTTTCTAGTGGCTTTTGAACCACGAAACCAAAGTGTTTTCCAGCGACACATTGCAGTGTTTCCCAGCTGTGTTTCAGCAACTGTGATTGGATGTTGTCACCAACACATCGCAGCATTTCTCAGCTGCTTTGGAACCACCAAACCCGGGTGTTTTCCCACAACACATTGCAGCATTTGAGCATCCAAAATTGGGTGTTTTTCAGCAACACATTGCAGCGTTTGCAGCTGTGTTTGCTCCACCAAACCTGGGTGTTTTACCCTGACCTTAACCCCTGCTCTTCTAGGAGCTTTTGTGCTATCAAATGTGGTGTTTTAACCCCCCCCCCCCCCCAAACAAAACTCTTTTCATAACCATAACCAAGTAATTTTTGTTGCTTAACCTAAACACATAAAATGTAATCACTAAATATCCACTAAAAATAATGTAACAATGTACAAATTTAACACATCCGTGATTTGCTTCTTTTTTTGTTTTTTTTTTGTTTTGCAAAACCAAACTGCACAACGTTCATTATGCATTTACAGCAGCTGGTGGAGACACCATTTTCAACAGTTCAACTAATATTTTTAAAACTTCTAAGAGAGCGATTAGTCTTTTTTTAAATTTTTTTACTGCTTTTCACACTAATTAATGTGAAATTAAAAGGTTTCTCTGTCCAACAGACAAATTTCTCAAGAGGACAAGAACTGGGAGCAAAACATTCAAGAATTGCAAAAGAAGGTGTGTTTTCATATTTCACCACAGACAGATTCCTCGCCCGCTGTGACGCTGGTGCATTGATGATATCTCAATAATGAAGCTTGTCTTGACTTTGAAACTTCACTTGAGACAAATACCCCTGTTCACACAGAATATATTTTTTCTCCTCCACAGCACAGAATAACTGACAAGGTTCTGTTGGTGAAGTGCGTGTCCGTCCTCGGCGTGGTCATCTTCATGTTCTTTCTCAACTCCTTCGTTCCCAGCATACATCTGGAGCTCGGTAAGCACAGCACCGTCTCATTATAGCGCAGCTTTAACAGGCCCCACTATGTGGTTATAGGTTCTGTCATGTAATTATGAAACACAGCTTCCTCTCTGCTTGCATTTTCTATTCAGCCCAAATAACGGGCTAAACAGCAAACCCAACCAAGAAATTACATGGATACAGAGCTGCATTTAGACCCACCAGTTTACATCTGTTCATGTGCTGCAAACCTGCAGGAAATAATGTTCCAATAAAACTACAATATGTGTATTTGGCCTGAAATAAAAGTTAATATCTCAAAGATTTTCACTTAAATCAAAGTCTGTTAAGTCACTGTCTGTCGGCAGTAGGCCATTTGCTAATTTTTGCTAATTTTCATTTTTTATTTTTGCCTTTTGTGGTGTTAATTATAAAAGCTCTAGAGTCAAAGGTCATAACCATTTATACAATTTTGTAATATATTTATGGTTGTATAAATACAAATACACACATACACATCCATATACACATATACTGTACATGCACATACATAAACATACATACACCTGAAAGTATTGACCAGCTCTCTTAATGTTTTTTAATACATCTGGTGCAGAAGAGGTCAACAGATTATCGTCCTGGCTGATTACTGGTGCCGTTTTTTTGGCATTTTGCCGTTTATCTGTGTTGTTGTTGGTGTTTTATTTTTAATGATCACCGATAAAATTAATAAATTAAAAGTGCAGAGAAAGTGGCAGCACGAGAGGAACAGGAAGCTATTATTGTTTATTGGTTTTTATTTAAATTTCCACTTAACTGTTGTTGGGAACTTTCTGTACATAATGTTGACTGTCAAAGGCATTTAATCAAAGTTTTGGACATTTTTATTTTCCAAATTGACAGAAGCATTTTCATTGATATAGTAAATGCATATTGGTTCCAAATATCAGATCTCTGCCTCATTAATTACAGATAAGCGGTATTGGCCCTGAAAAACCAATATGAGTCGACCCTAATTTACAATTAACTATTCATATACAAAATATGAGTGCACTCACAAAGTCAGGCATATACACACAAACAAACTACACGTAACTACGATCTTATCTACGTATAAATCCATGTAAACACCATGAGATCATCCTCAGCGCTCTTTCTTGTGAGAATCATCTCCTTACACCCCTTTTTGAACTGGATTATGTTTGGACGTTTAACTGCGTGTGCAGACTGTCCCACAGTTTCACTCCAGATTTAACCGGCTGTCTCTTTTACATGGACGCTGTGATTACCTCCCTTGTGGCTCAAAGGCGAGAAAACTCTGTCCATTTCCCGATCGCACCTTATAAACAGGACAGCGAGGCAGCGTGACGACGATGCTGGATGTCACCAGTCAGCTGACTGATCTGCCTCTGTATGTGTTTGCTTGTATATTTGGGCATGTTAGTAAAAGTGGACATGTGGGTTAGCTTCTCCGTCTGACACTTGTGACTGCACCATCTCTGATGTGTGCTCGGTAGATGACCTCAACAGCATCTCATTAACGCTAACATTGTCCCTAAATGAAGATGGCTGTCTTCATACCCGCCCTGTCATCTCTCCGCTCGCTGCCGAGGCCGCTCAGCCACCAAACACGCTCGGTTAATTACAGCCGCTGCTCAGGCTCCCTCTTTGTGACATTTATTAAATGGGAATGACCCCACAGCAGCGTGTCTTCTGTCCCCGTGGAGGGACGGGCGCCCGTCCAAACATGGGGCTCATTAATGCATGCAGGTCGCAGCCGGGGTTGACGACCGCAGCAGGCTCGGTCTGTTCGTTCACACGTGTTTTAAAAATTGAGCCTCATTAAAATTTCATTAACTTCGTGCGGTAAGATTTAATTTCAGTCTGAGGTCATTTGATCCCTCGAATGTGTCCGTGGTTAGTTACAACTGTAGTTTGGATGAAACTTTATTGATCTCGTGCAGAGATCAGAAGAGTGTGGCAGTGAAAAATACCAAAAACACTGTGCAGATTTCAAAGTAGGAAATATAAGAAATCAATCTGTGACCGCTGAGAGACTTTAGAGTTTTAGAGAAGTTAATTATTATTCCACTGATTTGTTTTCCTATTTATTTATTTTTAGAAGGTTCTACTGTGCTTAATTAACCCTTTGAAACCTGGATCGACATCAGTTTTCCTGTGCTGTATTGAGAGGCCTTTCACAAGCATTTAAACCTTTGAAATTTGGCCGAATTGGTTTGATTTCTTTCACAAACGTCAGAAAAAAAATCAGCGACTTGGCATGAAATGTCCTGCAAATAAAAAAAAACCAGGTGACAGGAAAATGACCTGAGAATAAGCTAAAGAGAAAAAAAGAGAAATTATTATAAAATTATCAAATAACTTTAATAAAATATCAAGAAAACTATATTTATAAATATTATAATTAATTGATTGATTCATTGTCTGTAACCTTCTTGTCCTCTCAAGGGTTGCAGAATTGTTATTTTATCTTTAAAATTATTTACCTCCACCAAAACCACAATTATTTATTATTAATATTTATATTTATTATTTCTTTTTAGCACCTTTTCAGATCATTTCCTGTTTTTGTTCTTTTTCTTTTTTTGTTGTTGGTAATTTTAAGGTATTTTCTTGCAGCTTTTTACTAATTTCTTGCTCATTTTTTGGTCATTTCTTGTTGCTCATTGCCTTCTTTGCATGTTTCTAAAAGAAATCAAGCCAGTGTTCAGATTTCAAAGGGTCAAATTTTGCTGAATCTTTGGCAAAGCAGAATACCTGAAACTTCATAGTTTCTTATCCAACCATATGCTTCCAAGTGTATGAGACGCTCGAGCCGAAGCACAAATCTCTTTATCTTTTGGCTTCGGCCTCGTGTTCATTTACTTTCTCTGTGTACCTTATGGACAACTACGATGACACATTTTTCACAGCACATTTCCTGTCTGAGACACCGTCGTTTTGTTTTTGATAGATGAGTCCATGATAAACGGCTCAGACGTGCCTAAAAGCTCCTTTTAATTGGAGAGCTCTTTGGATTTGTTATCTTTGCTCCTGCTGATGCAGCCTCGGGAAATATCAGTGCAGTTTGTCTATATTTTCTGCCCTCTGTTGCTTGAAAGAATCGTGGAAACTTGCTGTGGTTATTCGGCTTCTTACTCTGAGTTACCTTTGTGTTTTCGACACGATTTACTGTGACAGGGAAGTTTGAAGTTATATCAGGTTTATGAGTCAATTATTGTTTGTGACAAAACGATTTATTGACTTCTATTGGATGGACGATTCACTAAAAAGCAAACCTCTCCAAACCCCAAAACCCTCCTCAAACATGTATTGAAATTAAATTTGAAAACCTTTGTAAGCTGATTTTCGTTTTTTTTTTTTTTTATCTATTCGATATATTTTTCACTTAAACAACTGTTACCCTTCTCTGTTGCTAACTTTCCCATCGTCCAGTTCATACTCAGTTGCCATTTCCAGCAAACTTCGGACCAAATTTACCCTTAAATTGTCGCTGCAGCATCTAAATATTTAAGTCAGTGCTGGAGAACCAAATTGCCGATTAGAAACACAAATTTCCAGCCAAGCTTTGGCTCAGTTTTAGCCGAGATGACCAGGCAAACCTCAGCAGGCTCTGATCATGTCAACATGTCCTGATCTTCTTATTACTCTCGTTGTCTCTCCCCTCTGCTGCTTTCTGTTTTTGTCCTTCCATTGTTCTTCTTTCTTCACTAATTTCCATCAGTTGTGAAATTATTTCCCCAAAGGCCTCGGCCAAGGCAATTACTGGTGCTCACCTGTTTAATCAAATTTTCTCCAAGTGGATGCACACTCTCTCATTGTAAATATCAGCAGGCTGGTGCCAACGTTTGTCCTCCAGACTAGAATGTGTTGAAATTACATTTTTGTGATAATGAATGCTTCATCAAACCCACCGAGACAAACCAAATACTTCATTCATTGTCTCCAAAAGGTACCACTTCATCTGTTTATTAGTTTGAGGGCTCTTGAACAATCCGCACCAGACTTGAATTCTCACATGCTGATTTTTTGGCATTTTCATTTTAACACGTGCATTTGTTTTATATATTTCGTAATCATTGACTTTGGACAGCAATAAGTGGAAATGAAGATCTTGTGTCTTATCTGGTGCAAAGTGACACACAGCACAGTGCAGCTGTCAGAACGAGTTTCAGACTGATGCAGTCGTCATTTTTAACAACCAGCAGCCAAACTGTATAAGCAGCAAATGCACTTCTGCCATCTGTCTTAAAATGAGATGTGGTCAGGCACATTGCTGGCATGTTTCGAGGCAGCAGAAAGTGATTGACCGAAAAAAAAACCCTGTCTGAAGTCAGAGTGGTGCAGTATTTTCCTGCTAATTAAAGGGCGCTATATTCAGAAAGAAGGATGCGCTTGCTCGCTTCTCCACTTTGCTGAATCCACCATGTAAATAGCGCCTGGCTTTTATAGGAAATGGGAGAAGACACTCTGATTGGTTGGATTCCTGTTATACACAAAACACACATATGATTAGTGAAGGGACTAAATTGAACCCCTTTGCCTCTTGCACCTTAATTGGCACCCAGACTGCGTAACATTTAACTAGCAAAAGTGGACTTGGACACATCGTAAATGCACTAACACCATGCAGTGGTTCTGAACCATTTTTGTGTCAAGGACCCTTAAAATGACTCATAAAGTCACAGACCCCCTTTTGGTGAGATTTCACTTCAGGGACCTCCATCTGAAAAGATTTTGGTTTTTAGATATGAATAAGACCACAGTTATAGATGACATCTATAATTAAGGAGATACTGTAACCTTGGACAAAGTAAAATTACAATCCGATTAGTCACTCTAATGACTCTTACTCATATTGGGCTCACTTCAACACTGAACTAGATAATGAAAAAAATGATTTCCCATTTTTCTTGGGACCTGGAGCTCCCTTAATGCTTCAAAACCTCAGCAAATTGGCCTGAATTCTTTCAAAAATATGGGAAGAAAGCTACGAGGAACTTGATAAGTAATGACCCAAAATTAGCAAGAAATTAGTTAAATAAAAAAAGTTGATAAATTAGCACAAAAACAGAAAAAACAACCCAAACAAACAAACAAAAAAAAAATGGAAGTAAAGGAATAAATGAATAAATAAAACAAGGAAATGACCTGAAAATGGTTAAAAATCTATAATAATTCTGTACAATAATTTAAAATATATAATCATGGTAATTATAAACATAGTTTTCTGGACATTTTCCCTCGCAAAAACAAAAATCTAAATCTACACATTTTTTCTTTGCAGTTTGCAGGACATTTCTTGCCACGTTGCTTGTTGTTTTTCCCCCATGTTTTTGAGAAAAAAATTGCACGAATTTGGAGTTCAAAGGTTTAAATTCTTGTGAAAGGCGTCTAAAGCAGCACAAGAAAAGTTATGACGCTCCAGGTTTGTAAGGTTTAAGGTCTGCTGTTGGGAACCTCTATACTTTAGAGCTTGCATTATAGATAATTTAAATACGGGCCCCCAGGTGTACAAATACAGAGGTAGCATCTGTAGCATTTAATAAAGGTTGCTGTTCTTTTTGAGAGTTGTGATTAAAGACAAATTTAAGTGAACAGAGAACAGATGGATCTGCATTTCATTGAATTAATTAACACTTTTTAATCATTTAAAAAGTCTCTGAAGTATCTCCATGTGCCATGTGCGATATGTTCTGTTATAAATCTGTGAATATAAATGTGCCTGTTGGAAAAGACCATGAAAGGTTTTTTTTATGTGCGTGAGTGTTTTCCAGCTATAAAGGGAGACGGTGTTTCTTGTCCTCTCTCTCAGGTTGGATCGCCATCCTGGGTGCACTTTGGCTTCTGGTTCTGGCCGACATCCAGGACTTTGAGATCATCTTGCACCGGGTGGAGTGGGCCACATTACTGTTCTTTGCTGGCCTCTTCGTTTTGATGGAGGTATTTAACATATTTCTGGCATTGACTGAAAGGCCATTTATATTTTTGGGAGAGATTTTGGACTCCACACAAAAATAGCGGAAACCAAAAACTGATGCCAAACAACAAGTTTTTGCTCAGAGCCTCCACTTGTCGCGCGAGGTAATTATATCAAATAAAAAGAGAGCCAGGACTGGGCTCTCCTCTAACAAGCACCTAAAGGAGAGCGGGATCAGTGTGTAGATCTATTAACAGTAAACTGGGCAGTGAGAGAAATTCAGTCAGTCAGCGAGTAATTATCTGTTTCTTTACCCATGAGCCTCCCTGTGAAAGGATGAGAAGGAAGTCTAGTGGTAACGGCTTTGCTGATTCTCTTCTTTGAGTCTTTGATATAGATGCTGGCTAAACTATGCATTTAACTTCGCAGTGACACTTACTTATGGCCCGTGGGCCAAATCTGGCCCCAGATAAGGCACCAGGTGGCCCCCCGGCCATTTTCTAATTCACAATAAAAATAAAGTGATTCATACTGAGAATCGTTTGTGTACTTTTACTATACAGTTAAGGGCCAAAGTGCATAAAACAGCATCAAAATGGAGCTTGTTTACCAAAAAAAGTGCCTGTGGAGGATCCCTCACACCCCCGACAGAGGTCCAAACTAAGCCCCAAATTTCCTAAAATCCTAGAAATGTGCTAATACCAGAGAAACGTTTTAAAAATCCTGAAATGGGGCAAAGTACTAGAACATGAGAAATGTCCTTCAATCCTAAACGTCCTAAAATCCGAGAAACATCCTTAAATCTGAGAAATGTCCTAAAATTCGAGAAATGTCTGAAAATCTGAGAAAAGTCATAACATTTGAGAAATGTCTTAAAACCCGAGAAATCTGCTAAAATTCCTAAAAACACCCTAAAATCCTAGAAACATGTACGGGGCTGCTGCGAGGCCCGCGGTCTCCTGTCATATTCCAAAAGTGGCCAGCTGAGCGTTTGTTTTCTATTGTATCACAAAGCATGCCGATAACGAATAGCAGCCAGAGTGTGAATATTTTCTTCTTCTGTGTGTCAATAACGATAACAAGAATAGATTTGTCTCTGTCTGCTTAATAGCGGCTAAATAAAAACCAAATTGCTTTTCTTCTCTTGGTTTAATCCCACCTGTAACTAATTCTCAGATTGTTTTTTTCTCCTCTTGGTTTTTCAGGCTTTAGCCCAGCTGCAGCTCATCGACTACATCGGCGAACAGACAGCTCTGCTTATAAAAGTGAGTTTTCCCTTTTGATGGTCAAACACAGCAGTCGTCACTCAGGGCTCCGTGCAGCTGGTATTATTTATAATTGGGCACAGGTGACATGATATGGCTTTCCATGCATATTGATCCTTTTGGTCCTGCACGGCTCTGAATTCAATTATTTTGTTTGCATCTGATTCCTGTCAGTGGTGAAGGGGGTGTGGGGGTCATTTTCAGCCATATCATCGCCTGTGTGCATGATGCAAGCTTGGTGTCTCTTAGTAGAGAATTGCAGCAGTAATAGCTACGTCAGCTTGTGTTTTCACAGTCGGCCTCTATGAGTCTAATAATCACACATGACAGGTGGTGTGCTGTTCACGCTTTGTGACCTGCTCAGGCTCCCCAAACAAGGACAACATGCTGGGGGAGAAACGCATGGCCTCGCTCTCTCTCTCTCTCTCTCGATACAAGTAATGGACAGGCAAAAGGAGGAGAGAAATTGCCCGCTTTAACCCGTTGAAATATGAACAAATTGGCTAGATTTCTTTCAAAGACATGGGAAGAGAGCTATGAGCAACTTAAGAAAAAATGACCCCAAAATATGCAAGAAAATTATAAAATGTAAAAAAAAATTTAAAAAAAATTACCTATATATTAGCACCCAAAAAAAGAAATTAGAAAAGGAAATAAAAACAAGAAAAGAAAATTCTGTGTAAAAGTGCTTAAAAAATTACAAAAATTCTGACATAATTTTAAATATGTTATTTTGATAATTATGAATATTTTTTCTGAAGCGTTTTTCTGTCCTTGCCTAAACATTTTCCCTTCTCTTAAAAAAAAGTTGTGCAAAGGTTTAAATAGCCTATTTGTGAAATGCTACTAGTAGCAGCATGATGTAGATCCAGGTTTTAGAGCTAAGTTGGTTTTAAAAAAAACTACTTATCGGGTTAAAATATACAAGATCCACAATGCATTAAAATGTAGTGACTCCACCAAATGGTTGCAAAAGGTTAAGCTGGCCATGCATACCTAAGAGAAGACCGTCGAGCGGGTTCAAACAGCATCATGCGTGTCACATGTGGAGAATTGGCCGTGACGTGTGCGCGGCGGAGCTCGGAGATAAAAGACACCGCCACCAGCTGCGGTCGTGTCACACCGTCAGACAGCTCCATCCTGTCAGCCTCTCCTCCCTGAAGAGAGCCTCAGTGTCAAAGAATGACCATAATTGGTGTGTTTGATTTAAATCAGTGATGGGTTTGGGGGGAGGGGGTGTGTGCAGTCTGAGTGGTGATGAAAGTAGCAGTTATTCATCTATCGCTCTTATTATCTCCCCTCTCAGGCGGTGCCGGAGGACCAGCGCCTGGCTATAGCCATTATCTTGGTGATGTGGGTTTCGGCTCTGGCTTCTTCTCTCATTGACAACATTCCCTTCACTGCCACCATGGTGAGAGACTTCAGCGTGATGCTTTAATTCACACTCCAGTATGTTAACGTGGCATCACTCATACGTCAACAAGTCATATTCATACATGAAGTAGTAGCAAACTAGTTCAGGATCACTGGACTTGAGATGGTTTCACCACCTTCTCTGACTTCTTATCAATCCTGAATCTTTCAAAAACTTGGCTAGTTTACATCTCAGGGCATCTATTGTGCTTTTGGTGTATATGTATTTCAGAGATGCAAAAGACATGGAAACACTGACCAATCAGAGACTGGGCTTTTTTGGAAGAGGTTTAAAGGCGCTAAAACTGAACATTACAAATAGAGGGCAAATGAATATGAACCTGAGAATGAACATAGTAGGTCCCCTTTGAGCAGAGTTTTGTGAGTGAAGAATGTAAACATCATGTTTGACTCTCCATGCAACGGCTGTTACAGTGAAACAGGACACAGAAAGATTCTCCCAGACACTTAAGAAACATATTTTACAATTAATTCTCTTACAAAAACATTTCAGCGCTTTTATTGTCAGCTGTCTGTTTTGCAGGAAATCAATAGATTGAGCGGAGATCAATGTTTCAGAGCGGAGCCAGCGTGCTCAATTAAAATGACTGAGAAAAGGGAAAGATGTTATCCCACTGAAAGAATGAGATGTTGCTTACAAAAATTAAACTGCCGGATTTTTTTTTGGCTAGTCAACCAGTGCATCAAGGAGGTTTTGAAGGTGTCCTTTTTTCCCTGCTTTTTTTTTTCTTCTTTTCATATTTCCAGGCCCATGCAAGCGTAGTTTTATCAATAAAAGAGGACTTCAAACTGTGTCCATTTTCAACTCGGTGCACAGCTGATAAGAAAGCATGTCCTGATTGTCACAACAGACTGAAGCTGAAAAAAAAGACTTGTTTTCCCTCATCCAGACTAGAAAAATGAAATTATGAATGAATCAGTTTAGAGGCTCTTTAACATGTCATTTGCTGAGGATAGTTTGGGAAATATGCGTAATCGCTTTCATCCGCCTATTTAGAATTGTTGTAATTATATTTCTGCTAACCACGGATGTTATAATTGTACATTTCATATGTATCATGCCATGCGTTTATAAAGTTGTGATTACATATATGAGCTGGCTGGAGGTGGGGATGTTGACCAACAAACAACCATGAGACATCACACTCCAGTGACAATTATACAACCAAAACTCCTTTTTAGTGAGATACAATGTGCCACCAAAACTGATTTTTTAAAATCAAAATGTTGCAGCCGTTCCAGCGCTGATTATGCCACCAAAACTGGGTGTTTTTTAATTAAGATATTGCGACATTGTGCTGCTATAACTGAGGTTTTTTGCAAAGTATCGCAGCATTTTAAGCACCTATCATACCAACAAAACTGCTACATACAGTGTGTGCATGCTCTGTTAGTACAGTTAGTGGAAGTGATGTGCTTACCAGCAGGAACCAATGGAGATATCTGCTGCTACGCTGCACATGAAAGCCATAATGTTTCATTTGTAGATTGATATTCAGAAGAGATGCAGAAATTTAGGTAAATTCCTCCTAAAATTATCCAGCAATCTTCAGAAATAACATATTTGGGACGCTGCTCTGCCGTCATGGTGGAATCCGATACGGCTCATCACCTACTGTGTGCTGCATGTAAAGCTCCTGTGTATATACACTGAGGGGTTGTAGGATTGGAGAGTTTGAGACAAATACCAAATTCAACTGAAATAATGTCCAAAATGTATTCATGTTAATTTACTTAAGATATTTTTGGAGAAGCATTGCATATATAATGGTTTTGTGCCAGAAGAATTAAGTTTAGTAACATACAAGTATGCATCAGACATGATGCAAATCCAAAACACAATAAAAAGCAACAATATATACAACAGAAATGTGCTGTAAAAGGAAAAAACATGCTACAAAAACAAATACATTCACAGCAAACACAGCAGCAACACGCTGCAGATACAGTAACGCTGCAAGTCATAACCAAACAACCCTCACCCAAAAATAAAATGATAATAAAAGTGAAGAGGCAACATAAAAAATACTATTCTACCTTACATTTGGTCTTAATTTTTAACTCCACTTTTCTTTCTATCTTCAAAAGTGACACTATTATCTGGTCAAAGTGGAATCTTCTGAGGCTGTGAAATGAAGCCAATGTAAAAGTACCAAAAACTGCAGTTTTTTGAATGGCCGCTGGCTCCAGAGGCCAGTCAGTTTTATAGACCCCTATGTTTAAATGTTCAGCTTAATATCAGAAATAAACATGTTTACAGCCTGGGACAAATAGTAGTTTGAACTCCACAGCTAATTTTAACATTCGTAACAACTGTATGAGGGTAAATTTTTATATAACTCACCCATTTACATTTTATTAAGGGTTAACGTTACATGATTTTAAGGGTGGGCTGCTTAGTAAGTTTGCAGATAGTGTCCTCGGCCTCTCAGTTAGATCCACTCCTCGCTCCTCCACGACTCCAATCTCTTGTCCAAATACGATCATCCCGGGTCACTTCTGGCCCCGAAAATCCAAGATGGCGATAGCTGAAATGGTGTCATAGTAGCTTCATCTATTATTTTTAGTCTATTAAACAAACACTCTTTCTCGTCTGGTTGCTTGCTCTCTCGGGTCACAAATCGAGCTGTATCACTTAGCGCTCCACGTAGAGGCCTGGACAACTTTCGTTGTATTGATATAGATACTGGATATGCAGTTTTTTTGTCGTATTTGTCTTTGTGTGTTTTTAAATTGCCAGTTTCTGAAGCTGCAGCAAATTTTTGTTATGGAAATATTTTGACGTTATAGCATGTTTGCCCACCATCTTAAGACAACTGTATATACTCATTAATTTCCAATCTGTCTCTTTACTCACAGATTCCAGTTCTCATCAACCTCAGTCAGGATGCAGATGTGAACCTGCCAGTAAAACCTCTCATCTTTGCCTTGGCCATGGGGGCCTGTCTTGGGGGTAAGCCTTTATTTCTAAAAACACACAACAAAGAAAAATCCCTCACAGTCATCAAGGACTTGATAGTTTATCCCAGTTTGAAAGGTGTGGATCTTTATCGATGGCCTCTGCCAGAAGGAGACATCATATGCTCTGGGTGACAGCCACACTTTGTACAGCTGTGTCACTCCCCGGGGGGGTCAGGCTGTGCTTTTTGTGAGAGCAGTTCAAGGCTCGCTCGCCTCATTCAGACTCTACCACACCCCAGCGGCCGGCCCTTCAGCTCTGTTTGGGTGGGAAGGACACAAAGAGAGAGAGAGTTAGAGAACTGTCATAGCGTTTCAGTTTAATCAACTGCACTGTGACAGGTCCGTATCGATTGGCAGTAGGCTATAATGTTGCCACCGCCCAGCTCCATCCCCACACTGACACCTTTTGAGATGTGAGCAGAATCGAATGGCAGCATGGAGACGCACCCAGACTGTCAAAACGTCGCCTTCAGCAGATTAGAAATGGGAAAACTTTATACTAGACTGAGACTGAAAGTGCTGAGAGAATTCAGAAAGAAGGTTATTGTTACAGCCGTGCATAAATGCTGAATACTTGGCCTTTTCATTGTGCTCGTGCTCTTCAAAACTGTGTGTTTTATGTGAACTTAGACCTGAATAACAATACAAAAAGAGTAACATTTGTATTAAAAGTTGTGCTTAATGTTGTTTTTCCATCTTTTTAGGAAACGGCACATTGATAGGAGCATCTGCCAATGTTGTGTGTGCAGGAATCGCTGAACAACACGGTTACGGCTTCTCCTTCGTTGAGTTTTTCAGGTACGCCCTCTCTGCCTTAACAGCGCTAAAAACATCAAACCTAGCAGTCCAAATCTAGAAAAAAAGTCGGAAACATTATGTTTTAAAATTTCATAAGGTTGCTTTATTTTTAGCTTGTCAGACTTGTGCATCGCTATGAATCCTGTAGCATAAGCTATACAGCCCAAAGGGGTGCTAACATATTAATGTCCATCATATGTTACAATGGCTGATGCCAGTGGTGTGTATTAAGTTGCCTGAGAACATTTAGAGAAAAGCCAAAAGTCTCACAATTCAGGTCGTGAACTACAAATACCCGAGTTTCCACAGAGTGTTGAATGCTGACAGCTCAGTCGTGAAAATAAATGTTAGCTTTGTACGTTTCTGCAAACCACGGATGTGTTAAATGTCGTATCAACGTATCTGTACACACTTTAACAACCTCTAGGAGGTGGATGGAAGTCAAGGTGAGACGAATGCCAAATTGTAGCACAACGTTCGAAGCCAAAAAACCCCGTCCGCTGCTCATTGGGCCACATACAGTAACATGCTTTTTTTTTGTTTGTTTTTTTAGCATCCCGTTGCCGCTTTTCCACCGAATGTGGGTGTTTTTCAACATAAAATCACAATGTTTTTACCAGTATTTGGGCCAATGAACCTGGGTGTTTTTTAATCAAGTTGTTGCTGATTTTCTACCAAACATGGTGTTTTTTCAAAAACAGAGAATAACAGTGTTTCAAATGGGGCGAATGGACACGGTTATTTTTTAGCACTCCGTGCGCTGCTTTTTTCACCAAATGTGGGTGTTTTTTAACAGAGTCGCAGCATTTCCGCTGGTACATGGGCCAGCAAACCTGGATATTTTTACGCCACCTCTAGCACCTTTTCTAACAGCATTTGAGGCACTGAACGTGGGTGTTTTTTAGCAACCTGTCACCTTTTTTCCACCTATTGTTGGTGTTTTTTATTTGAGCATCACGTTTTCACCAACATTTGTCTCAACGTATCCGCTACATCATAAGATGGTTTGCAGAAACGTGCAACATTTATTCTGGTGATTGACTTGTAACTGAAATGTGTATGATGAAGCAGAAGCTGCTCTTTTTTACGGGGGTGCTCGACCTCTCGGCACCTTTAGTGTCTTCGTCTACGCAGGACCAGTTTATTTCTAAGGGTGACCACCTGAGCTTGCTTGGTATGTATACAGCAGGTGCACTCTTGTGCATGCGTGAGTTAGTATCATCTGGTTTGGGCAGCGGCTTTAGTTTCTATCCTCTCCAGTATTTAATATGGTGAGTGTGGAAAACCTCAAAGCTGTGCAGAATCTGCTCGCTGTAAAAAAAAAAAAAAAAGACTGTGTGACTGATTGCATTGATACGGAGTGAAACATTCAGCTTGATTTGAGAACTCTTTGGTATGTACAAAAAAAAGAAAGAAGAAACCTATTGAATGGTGAAAAATGTTATTATATCTCAAGCAGGGTGGTAAGTACGCTGCTTCCCAAGTTGCCACCTGCTCGCTAATAATTTTCATTCCAGTGACTTAACAGCCAGACACACTTTGCAGTTTGCTTGCTGGAGAAGTGAAAGTGGTCAGTTATGTTGAAAGACGGATGAATACGAGTCTGATGAGGCTCGATATGCAATTGCTGGTAATAGCATGTTATTTGATTAATGCAACTACCAACCGTTTCATATGTACTGATGAAAAGAGAGCGAGACCATTCCCTGTTCCCAGTTCTGTTAATGATTTTATTTGAATCAATGACTGAAATAGAACTATGTATAACACGTGTTTTATGCATCGACAACATTGTTTCACAGCTGGGCCGACATGCATCCACATAGGGCTGGGCAATAAAACGATAACGATATCAATCGCGATATAACTTTTCCTTCCTATTTTCCTTGACCTGAAATATGAAACTTGGTCGATAGTATGTCGATAGAACGCATTTGGGCCATGTTTTGACAGACAACATGAACAGCCAGTGATAATAAGACTAGGGCCGTGGCGAACCAAATGCAGAGAGCGACTTTGACTCAAGAACAGCTGTTTGACAGCCACAGCATTTCATTCATCATCAAACAGCTGATGGTCCGACAGCAGCACAGTGAGACAGACAAACAGAGCGCAGCTTCTCTTCAAAGCACCAAAGTGTCTGAAACAGACACATTTGCAGAGGTGGAGAGTGACTTCTTTAGACTCTACAGACGACTTTGTGTTAGTTTCAGGTTTAATCAGACTTTGGATGGAATTATTAAGAAACACCACGACGCATCGCTCCGTGTCTCAACCAGTCGCTCCTGCTGAGCTCTCATTATTGTTACCAGGGGCAGATGTAATGTTTTGGGGGCCTGGGGCCACAGGCACATTACTTTATTTTCACCCTTTCTCTGACTGGGAATGTTGGCAGGCTGTTGGCAGCTAGTTGTTTTTTTCCAGAGTAAAATGATTAATAGCACAGAAGTTTGACAGAAGTTGAAGTCAGGGTCCTACAGTCAGGAGAGGCTGACCTATTATCAGCACAATGTGCTTAAATTGACCTGAAGTTTGTTTAAGATGGAGCTTTTAATTCATATATAATGCTGGAAAGTTTAATAAATAATAATAAATCATATGTTTATTACGCTCCAACAAACCATGGTCAAATGAAACTGCCTGTGAACTATGAGGGCAAAAAAACAAAAAAAAAGCAAAATAATCATTCATTAATTGGAATAAAATTTCAATTAATCATGATATTGATTTTGGGTTTGAGGTTTGGACCTTTGCTGGGAGGAAATTTTAATAACCGGACCTCTTTGAATTTTAGTAGAATACTTTTGATGTTTATCATGATATGTATCGATATCAACGGATATGAAAAATTGATTGTGATAAGACTTTTTTCCATATCGCCCAGCCCTACATCCACACATCTACACTGACACTTATAGTTTAAGGCAGTATTTAGTGGCTGTTCTGACAGTGTGTAATGTCCACACACCCACCCTTTATTGGACAATGTACACATATACAGATCATTTTGAAAACTGATATTTTCCTGGATGTTTTCCTGGATGTTTAAGTAAATCTCTCAAAGGTTTCATCATTTGTATACGCATGAATCTAAAACAGTATACCAAGGTATTTAGGAATCCCAAAGGTATGTTTTTCAATACCACCATGAATACAGGTGCTCTTCTTTCTATAAAACTCATTGTATATATAGTGCACAGCATGCACCACCAGAGCTTATTAGTCTCTACTGGTGGAACAGGCAGTTGAATTGAGAGACATAGTGATATCTAGTGGTGGAGAGGAAGTTACAGGACTGTGAACAGCCGGTGGCCAGCAACACGGGAGACCCCATGGGAAATAATGACATGTTTTTTACATCTAATTTGGTGAATTAAGGATTTATTTTGACCAAACCTGAATTGGTGATTGTTGGAACAGTGGCCTTACTAACTAGATTACTAGCAAAAGTAATCAAGACGATTACAGTGAATGTCATTTTGGTTCTGTTGAGTTTGAATGAAGTGTGTTTTAAGAAGGGTTAACAAGATAATCAAGCCTCATCAATCCTCCGTGACTGAGAGAAAGTTGAATTCGCATTTGTATTCCTCTGTTTAATACGGAAAATAGGTGTGAGAATATTACATTTCTTAACATTTTGTGGGCTGCTGTTGTGTATTTATTGTTGTATTTAATACTGGAATGTACACATATACTACGTTGAAATTTTAGTAAGGTATGGAGATATGACATATTGCATACCGTCGAAGCCTAATTGCCATGATATTAGCTACCAGTCTTTCATGGTGCAGATAAAGGGGCAGAGGACAGGGAGTGAGATTGTGGCCAGTGTTGGAAAAAAAAAAAGACATCTGGCCACCTTTGGGGTGTTGTAAAGAAAAACGGATACACAAATTACCCAGCCGTTGTCAATTTACTATCTTCTTCTCGCACTGTTTCAGTAAAAACGAGTAATTACATTGGTGGAAAATGTCACCACGGTTAGTTATGGCACTGTTAATATTTGTTATTGCACTGAAAAGACTGCGGATTGTCCATCTGCATGGGGATTTCACTGAAATGGATAAGAACAGTTGCAGCCTGTCAGCTCCACATCTCTCCCACTGTAGCTGTGTTTACAGTTATTGGATAGAAGCATTGCTCTCGGCTGAAGCACTGCCTGTAATTGGCTGTCTGTGGCAGGGGTCACAGCTGTTCAGAGAGACAGGTACGGGGGAGAGAAGTCTGTCTGCGACTCCAGGCAGCTGCGACTGACTACTGCTGCATCAGGTGGTTAAATTCAGCCCAGATGAGCCCACAGAGGCACGGGTGCATTTTTGATAGACCATCACAAAGGAAAATTAGTGGCCCTCAGTAGCTCAGCAGTTAGTTGGTACGGTCCCTGTTGCTTCCTTCAGGCCCCCAGGCCCTGATCATCCTCCTCTCCTCAAGCCATTAACCTGGGGAGCATGGCAGGAGCACCCACTCTATATGTACTGCATAGTACACAGCTCAGCTCGACAGGGTGGGAGCCATTAGAGTGCCCGCATGCTCTGTGTGGAAAAACAGATGCTGTTATAGTTAAGAAGTTGACATTTTCACAGTGATGGCTGATCTAGTTAGGAAGAAGTAATTTCATAAAATTACTTTAGGAACACCATGAGGATAAACTACATGACATACAATTACGATGAAGTGAAATCCAATAAATAAATGTAAAGAGATTCATATAGAAAATACAACAGAACAAAACATAAAAACTGTAAAACTTGGGCTTACATAACAGGCTGTTATAAAGTTATGGGTAAGCAGTTTAATCCAGTGGTTCCCAACCTGGGGGTCAGGCCTCCTCTGCAAAGTCACAGTTCGCCAAAATGACAGCTGACAACAAACAAACAATCTCTTAACAAATAATCTCTTATAACAATTTAATAGGAAGCTAAAACATGTTTCTGACAACTCAGAATCTTGGTTTGTATTTAATCAATTTAAATTTAGTTTTATTGTCAGGATTTTTCAGACTCCGGACTTCCTGTTCACAAATTCTGTTTTTTACAGCTAAATAGGGCGCTAAACTGTGTTCCTGAAAACATTTTAGGCAAGAAATAGACAGTGCAGTGACATAATCCTGATTTATATTCGATCAGCGCTGCCTAGTTTTACCGTTTTATCAGAATTGGAAACTGATTTTAGAGAGAGAAAGAGGGGCGTGTGTCTCGATCTGTTTCTACACTCTTTGTGTCCATGGTGGTGGGCAATTTGAAAATGTGGAAATACAGTCTGCAGTTTGAGCAACAGCCTTGACAGCCAGTAAAATAATAATAATGTTACATTTTACAGTATGTATGGACGCCTTTCAGGACACTCAAGGTCACCTTCCAAAAAACGAGCGAATAAAACACCACCGAAAGGCGTAAATGATGTCATTTACTTCATTAGGAGGTGCTCTGCCATGGGGGGAGGAGGAATATTTAGGTATTGGTTAGATGGAGGGAAGTTTACCACAGTTTATCTACACATATGACCCACATTGTTGCATCAAAGTTGGCCAAAATTTGGCAAAATATTTCTTTAACAAGAAATCTAACATGCACTGTAATCAGGGAGGCTCAGAGGATATTTTCTGTACCATCCTGCAGCTGAAACTCTGCACGTCTGAGCGTTTTGCAAGTCACACTGCTCACTGAATAGATCAGGTCAAGCATTGTTACAGGGAGTCGTGCCGTCCTGTGTCAAGCACACAGCCTCCGCAGTCAGACGAGCGCGTCCCTCGAGTTTATCTAAAGAAAGTCTTTGAGATTGCATCAGGACTTTCAAAGAGCTCCCATCACATACAATTAAATCAACGTGTGCGATCACGAGGCACGACGGGAGTTTTTAGACAAGGTGAACCTTGTTTCTCTCTGCGTCGTATTGTTGCAACTTTTTCATCTGCCCTCCGTCCCGTCGTGCCGTGCCTGCGACGGGGAAAATGGGTAACGCTCAGCAGAAAGAGATTCACTGGTGTGGAGGTGACCTCAGCTCGTCAGATTATGGTAGCAGTTCAGAGATTTCTTAGTTCATCCATCTTTGTTGGACATTCATTCAACAAAGATAAATATCACAGTGGTCTCATGTTAATGAGCTGTTTAACCCTTGAAACCTGGATCGGCATCACTTTCCCTCTGTTGCATTCAGATGCCATTCACAGGTATTCAAACCCTTGAAGTTGATTTCTTATAAAAACACTCTGCCGGAAATGTCCCACAATTTATAAGAAAATTGTGTATTGAGGAAATTGTTCTTTTAAAAAGCTAGGTAAAACAAAATAATTCCAAGAACCATATATTTATAATGAATATAATTAGATATTTTAAATGCCTTTAGAAAATTATTATAATTTTTAAGCTTTTATTTTCAGTCATTTTATTGTCTTTTTTTTATTTTTTATTTTTTTACTTTCACATTTTTGTTGTTATTTGCTTGGATTTTGTTTGTTTTTTTGCTCATTGTCAGATAATTTTCTTGTACTTTTTACTTATTTTTTTTTGATAATTTTTCTTAAGTTGCTCAATGCCCAGTGGAAAAGACAGCGTGTGTATTTGTGTATGTATGTATATTAATATATACATACATATATATATATATATATATCTATATATATATATATGCCACTAGTAGAAACATAGGTAGCACAGTATAGAGCTGTATTTGTCTGTTTCAGATCAATATTCAAACCCTGACCCTCCATCTACACCGCCACTATCCGGCTCTGAGTGTGTTTTATAGCACTCATTCTGTAGCCTGAGGTTGAGTGGTGTCCTTTAGTGCTCTGAAGTTTTCTTTCACCACTTAGCATAAAAGGTCTAATAATCAGTGTGTAACTGCTATGACTGTGGGTCACACGCTGTCAGAAAGAAACCAGCAGAGTGAAGAGCAGTTTAATTCCCAGTTGCCCACTTATTGGCGCTGATTGCTACTGAAGAAAACAGCTCGGCTTCCCACCAAGTGGGAATACAGTATTTGATTTTCAAAGTACAGGTAATTTCTCTCATTCTTGTGAGTCTATTTTTGGTCAGCCTTCAATGGCACTTACAGTTTTAAAAAACTTGGCTAGCACGTCAGGTTATTTCCAGCTGATAAAATCTGTATGTGACAGTCTTCTTTTTAGCAGACAAAAGTTGCTGGCTGGAAATGTGAAGCTGCTTTTGTATTTCTCTGTTAGTAGTTAGTGAGAGTTTGCCGTGCTACCACTGAAACAGTTTCATTGTAAATTACCTATATATATTACTTCACTGATTTTAGTGTGGAAAAATTCACTGATTACCGATATGGCGACCGATATAGTGAATTTTTGAGCTGAAATGAAAATAGATAATTTCTATGTGGATTGCTCACTGATTTTAAAGCAATATGACTATGCAAAAGTATTCAGAAGGCTGCTTTCTTAAACAAACAACTTTTATTTCACAATTTACTTATTTAACATTACATACAAACAAAAATAAAGAATAAATAAAAATAAAATAAACTACGCCTGTGATGACACTGTCTGTCTTGTTTTGTTTTTGTTGAAAAACTAAATAAAATAAAGTTTCAAAAAATAAATAAACATCAGTACTGTATGTGTTCATTATCAGTCTTTGCTGCTCTTTAAATAACGAATAAATACAATAAAATAAATAGCTAAATTAACATCAGTACTGTTCAGTATCAGTCAATTGCTGACCATTTCCAAACCACTCAAGCATCGTTTTCTGCATTAAATGGTCTGTAAAAAAAGTTTTCTTATCGGCGCAAATCGGAAAAAATATACACCAATGCTGATATGCTCCAATATGTCTGTGAAGGCTTATATCGGCCAATAATATCGGTTGAACGATAAATCGGTAGGGCTCTCACGTAAACAGTTACGATTGTAACTTTGTCTATATCACAGACTGTATAAATAATATAGGTTTATTGCAACTAGCTAAAGGGGGCATATCTCCACCTGCTGTGGCGGAGTCGGACACACTTCGGTCAATAAATCGATTCTCCCCCAGTGCTTGTATACCGGGACGAGGACACTAGTCCAATTAAACGGCCTAATGGAGTATTAACTGTCGCTCCACTAACCTGTGCACGTAAACGGGCTGACTAATTGGGAATGAGAACAGGCTGGTTAAGTTATTCTCATTTAAACACTATCACTGTGGTATCACTAGAATTACCGTAAGTGTGGAAACGTGGAGTTAATTGCAAATGGTAAACTGACAAATGTTAACAGGGAGCTAAGGCCATTTTCCTCCGAAAAAAAGAGGAGGTGTTGTGATGAATGGGACAGACCTCTTAAACTACAGGAAGTTAAAGGTCAGGTTCTCAGAAACACATTTCAAAAGGCAGATCGTGACAAATCTCTGTTACGCCGGCCGACACGTTCCATCCCCCCCCCCGTTATTTCAGCCGAACATCCCTCTCTGAGGTTTTCCTCATTATTCACACCCTGTTAAACCTTTGATGTGTAAATAAAAATGATAATCACCCTGACCTTTGCAACTCAGCTCAGTTGGCTACTCTAAAAGTTTGACTCTATTACAATTTAAATGCACCACCACGCCGTTTTGAAATCATTATTAATGAGCCTAAGTGCTTGACTAGCCTCATTAATCCCTAGTTCAAGTACTAATTTGACATTTCCACATGCATATTCAATGGAAACTGCATAATTTTATTCATCTGAATGAAGAAATCGTTGTGGCAATAAAGAGTAATACACTGACACAAAATTATCAGATATGCACATACACACTTTGAACATTTATTCTTTAATTTGGCGTCTTGTGGACTTCCTGTATGCTTTTCTCAGCTTCTCCAGTGGGGAAGACTTGTTATATGGCAAATTCTCAAAGGTCATCTGCAGCTTTGAAATAACTTGTGATTCAGAGGAACATCTATAAGAGAGCAGATAAAATAGACCGGTAGCTGCCAACTCTTTTAAACTATTGCTATGGAAACACAAAATGCACATGAATAGCTTTTCAAACGATTTCAGCCCTTTTGCTGTCGACTGTTTTCTGTATTATCTGTATTTAGAGGATTTTCCCTGCATGTTTCTGTGTCTGTATTATGGATATTTCACAAGACATGTCTTATTTGGTTTATTTTTGATATAACAAAACAAAGGATAACAGTGATTCCTTGTTAATAAGAGCAATATATAAAGTGCCTTAACTCCCCTTTTTCCGTGAGACATTAGACTGTCCCACATTTAACTTTTTCCAGCTGTCAAAAATGCAGCTTTAATTGGCCACATTGGGGATCTTTAATTAAAGCTCAAAATTTGACCACACTCAATGTCAGTGACTTTAACACCCAGACCTATTTGAAGTTTGGTACATCATGTTCTCTGGAGGTGCTCTTTAATTTTCTTTAATTTTTACAAACTTTTTTTTTCACTTGTCCTAATTTGTTTGTAGATCAGTTTGCACCTAACTTTTTTCAGTAACAGCAACAAGCAGCGAACTTTACCACAAGTCTAAAATATCTCTTTGTTGTAATTTTGTGGTTTCTACTGATGCTCAATTAAAAATCAAATAAGCTACATTTTTAATATAATGTCATTCAATTTGTGACTCTAGTTTGATTTTAGTTCACACTTCTGGGTATAGACTCTGATTCTGTACATTTCATATTGGCTCTTTCTTTTGTCCATTTTTCTGTCCAGCTAGTAAAAATATTTCTGTTGTCTTCATCGGTCTTACCAGGACAGTTCACTCCAAAATCAGAAATACGTAATTGTCCTCTTACCTGTAGCGCTGTTTAAAATCTAGATTGTGTTGGTGTGAGTTGCTGAGTGTTGGAGATATCGGCCGTAGAGATGTCCGCCTTTTCTCCATTATAATAGAACAAGATGGAACTCGGCTTGTGGTGATCGAAGCGCCAAAAAAAAAAAAAATTAAAAACTGAACAGAAAAGTCTCTTTTCACAGAAATCATGAGCTGGTTACCCACAATAATCCACAGATCCTCTTGAGCACAGTTTCATGTAGGTACTATTTTCTTTCTACCGAACTACACCAGCCAACTGTATCACTGCGCAGAAGGAAGCGTGCAACTGCAGCTAGCTCACCTCGCACCACTGCAGCCGAGGAGGACGCCATTTATGTTTACATCTTGTTGAGCACGAACCTCTTGTCCATGAGTAGATGCACACTTCCTTCTGCAGGGTGATATGATTGGTATGGTATGGAAAGAAAATAGTTCCTTGATGAAACTGCTCATAACAAGGTCTTACAGCTCACGAGAAGTATTATCTTGAGAAAGTGGGTCATGATTTTTGGAAAGAGACACTGCTGTTGAGTTTTTCAAACACTTTTTAGGCGCTGTGAGCACCACAAGCCGAGCGCCATCTAGTTCTATTACACTGGAGAGAAGACAGACGTCTCTACGGATGACATCGCCAACACTCGGCAACTCACATCAAACAATCCAGACTGGTAAACAGCCCTAAAGATAAAAGGAAAAATATATATTTTTGATCTAAGAGTGAACATTAAGCCACCATAGTGGCTCATGAATTACATTCCCACCTCAACTGTATTCTGCATATTTGTTTTCGTTCCATAAAAGGCAAGTCAGTCTAAGAAAAGTCACGACTATGACTCACTGCCCATCAAATACTGAAAATCAGTGCTTGCTGAAGAGTCATCTCCAGCCTTAAGATCTGGAAAAAACATACAGCTAAGAGACATGTAACCTTTAGCATCTCTCTGAAAATCAAGCCTACACACTTAACCCTGCCATTTCACATAATTGTCTGCGAGGGCCTGACTGACCCGAGAGTGCACCACAGTAGTTATTGTAATGGGTTTTTCGAACAGAAAAAACAAAAGTCAGTCCGTTGGTAAAACCACACTTAGATCAAATAGAATATAAAGTCGTGTTTGATGCCAGCCGAACAAACAGCCCATTACCCTCACCGGATTGTTATCATGCGTCATCATCATAATAATCGGCCCTGCATTGGAAATAACTCGCTGTTATCACTTTGTCATTAATTTTAATAGAAAAGATTAGCACAGTTAATAAACAGTAATGTGAAGCATCATCGCTGTGAGATATGGCAGCAGTAGGTTCATGCTTATTTTCTGGTTTATTTGGTCCTGACTTATTTATTGAGTCTATTATGGACTCAGCCTCTCTGCTCACGCTGCACCATTACACTAGTAAGCAACATCTGCTCTGAATGGTATTTTAATGATAAGAGTTTCTTTAATTGTTGTGTTGTTTTTTTTTTTTGTTTTAATTACTTCTCTCCTGCTTTGAGAAACAAATGCATGCACTTTCTTTTTCTTTTATCCAAGCAGGATCTGTGTCAAAGATTGGGGGCAAACAAATCTCTGGCCTTGGTTTGAGCCATGTGTCCATATAGGACATGGTAGGCGCCCAAATGACAAACCATCTGCAGATCTGGAGTCATCTAAGGGCGCATTGTAAATTCATGATACTAATTGTGGAATGACAAACTTGGAAAGCAGTCTGGCCTGTAGCGTACTTACAGATTTACATGGCTGCTGCTGCTCTGATGGCAGCGATCATTGCTTCTGCGTCATGAAGCTAACTGGATTTCAGTGATTATTACGAGAACAGGGCTGGCCTTTAAAAATGCCAGACAGTATCTCAGTGTCCTCACGGCAAACTTTGGTCTGTTAGGTGCCCCACTTCAGTTGTGTATGTGCACTTTTTAGATCTTATGTCAAATATTTTGTGATTTTATCTGGCAAATAATATGCAAACCTGTTTTAACAACTTTTTAGGCCTGTCGTGAGGAAGAAAAAACCTTCATCGGCAGGCTGATGTGTCTTTGACATGTTTACATGTATGTTAACATGCACAGGTCTGAAACAAAGAAAAGCAATAAAATTAGTTCATTAAAAAGGAAGCAGACAAGGAGAAAATTAAAAAGATTGAACTTTTCAGAAGCTTCATTGAACGTTTGAAATGAGTCGATAGGTCTCTTCAAGGTGTTCTCTAAAATGACCATTTATTTCCCACTCTCTGTAATTTGCTCCCGTCTCTTGACCTCACACTAGAAAATTAGCTTCTAAAAACGCCATAAAGACACCTGTTTATAAATGCCAGGTCAGCCATGCAGGGACGGCTAATTGATTCAACATTGAGTGCTGGTCCACTTTTTTATTCTGAAGTGCCGTTAACAAGTTATCCAATGGAAAAAATTAGAGGATAAGAGGAAATACTCACTTTTATCACAGTCTGAATAGCTACTTTATTATGTTGTATAATACACCGAAATAGATGAAAGCCGTCACACCAGGTTGTGAAGTACCTGCCGCATTTTCAAACATTTATTCATGAACAAGTTGCTTCAGGCAGCTAAATGTGTGTTTTTGGCCTGTTAAGAGGTGTGATGATTTTTTTGAGATTGTTCATGAAAGCATGACACTCAACACAGTTACAGTAGGTACAGCATCCTTTACTGTAAACACTTTATATTATTTATACTGTGTGTTTTATTACTCCTGTGTATGTGCTGTATGTAAAAGCCTGCATTGCATCATAACGCCGGCAGCAATGAATGCAGACGTGTTTTTCACTCTGGTTCATCTCAACATGGTTGGATTCAAGTGTCTGCAGGAATAAAGCACGGCAGGGCCGTAATCCGCTGTTTAGCACTGGGTTAGGGGACAGTTTCCAAGATAAGCATTTTGTGACTAAACCGTCCCGGAAGTCTGGGGGGAATTTTTCAGAAACTTATCAGCCATTTTGAAGGTTTTTTAAACAAAAATCTAAGATCACACATGACATATGATATGATGAATTTTTTATAACTTTTCATGGTAAGACCAGATGAAGGGTTCCAGAGACAGCTGGAAGCTTGCGTCAGCCACAACCAGAACAAGCAGCCTTTCTCTCCTTTGAACCCAGATTTGGAAAATCAGTGTGTTCTCATGAAACGTGTTTGATGTTCGAGTTTTGAGGTTTCTTTGCCAAACGGTCTTTGATTTATTTGATATTTTGAAAGGCCAGGACAGCAATATATTAAAAAAAACGGGATCTCCTTCCCTGTTGTAATGCTGCTGCTTTGTGCTACCTTTTTTTTTATCTTCAGTTTTTAGGAATTTGTCTCTCAGAAATGTCTATTTTCAGACACACTCTTACAAAGTTACCAGATTTTTGGAGATCTTCTTGGAATTTTGATTACTTTTTTTATTCTTGAAAAGTAGGATAATATGTCACCTTTTATATCCTCTAACGTACCCCCCCAGCCTTTTGTTTCAGACTAGTTCATGTTTTGTTATAATGGATTTAATGTGCTTGTGAGGAAATCCTACTTTCTGGTTCTGATATCCAATCAGACTTCTGTGATGTCTGCGATGTCTGTGATGTCTGTGATGTCTGCGATGTCTGCGATGTCTGTGATGTCTGCGATGTCTGTGATGTCCGTGATGTCTGCGATGTCTGTGATGTCTGCGATGTCTGTGATGTCTGTATTGTCTGCGATGTCTGCGATGTCTGTGATGTCTGTGATGTCTGCGATGTCTGCGATGTCTTCGATGCCTGGCGTTTAGCCATTTTTCAGGTGGTGCGTCTTTGCAGAAGCTCTGCACAAGCTTTACCGCAGAAGTGTTAGCTTTAGGATTCATCATCTTGGGACTATGAGCTTCTGTCTGGCCCTGGACAATGTAAATATATAACCACTTGTGCTTCTTTATTCATGATTTGCACCATTATTGGTTTTGCAGTAATCCCTCAAATCCTCTCTGTTTGACTAGATTAATTCTCTGTACATAACTGGTGACCAACATTAAAGTTGAATTTATTATTTCATCAAGAATAAAATGCTAATTCAGTGTTTTTTCTTGCTTCTTACAGGTTAGGATTCCCCATGATGATAATGACGTGCATGATTGGCATGTGCTACCTGCTGGCGACCCACATCGGACTGGGATGGAATATGTGAGCCAAAGAGACTGTATGTGTGACCACTCTTTAAAGCATTCAGCTCACTAAAATGTGATAAGTAACCTGATTGATTGATCAGTTTACGGGCACTATATAAAGCACGGCAGCCATATTTTGGAAAATGTCTTTGACTAAAGTGCAGAGCAGCAGGGACCACAATTACAGGAGCTTTGACTAAAACTTGAATCTAAAACCAAGGCCACGCTTACACAGGTGTTTTTAAAAATGGGTGTTTTCCCCTCCTTTGTTCTCAAAAATAAAAATATCCAGTCCACAGATATTGGTATAAAAAAATCTTGGTCCCGATGAAAATGCAGAAATACATTTGAAGTGCTGTCTAGAGCATCTCAATCAAACAATATAACCTTTATCCCAAAGTCACGCAAAGAAAATGATGTTAGCCAATCAGAAGCTGGAGAAAATCTATTTACTACTTCTGTAGCAATGACTGCTGTTGTGCATTTTGAAGCCTTTCTTTGTCAATATAGTGGAAAGTGAAAAAGTTATCACACACACAATTATCTAAAAAGTCCTGTTAGGGAGGTCAGAACCAAGTGGCGACCTTGAGCCTGAGAAATAAAGCCAGAGCAAAAGATGCAGTTCCTCTATTGGCCACTTAAGGCTCCAAAACAGACTTTCATAGACCTCCATGTTAAAATGCTGAACATTACAGCAGAAATAAACATGTTTACAGCCTGGGACAAAACACAGTTTTGGTCTCTATAGCTAATTTTAACATCCTCGATAACTATACTTGGGGCACATTTTTTAAAACTCACCCATTTATATTTTATTAAGTCCCAAAGTTCTGCATATTTAAGGGCGAAGCTGCTTGAGTGACAGGCTGTAAGTTAGATCCACCTCTCACTCCTCCAGAGCTCCAACCTTTCGTCCAAATATGGTCACTTCTGCCCCCCCAAAAACCAGGATAGTAATGGGCTGAAAGGCCAAAGTCGAGGCTTCAAAACAGCAGTCCAAAAACCAGTGAGTGATGTAATGGTAGCTACATCTATTATTCATACAGTCACTGTTTAGAACCAGCACTTTTTTTTTTAGCCGTGTCAGCTGTTGTACGAAATGTGCCTCATTTATGACGCTTTACAAAGGAGATAATGGCGCTCACTCTGACATTACAAGCCAAAATCTGTTTTCCCTGTCCACACACAAACATGGAAAAACATGCAGTTTATGAACATCAGGAGTTTTACAGTTGGGAGTGGCGAATAGGCCAAAACACATAGGAAGAGCTATATTTTATAAAATACCCATGTACCTGTGGACAAGGCCTAACATCCAACAATATGACTATAGGCGGGTTTCCATTACAGATTTGCGCAAAACCTAAGCAATATATTAATAGCCGTATATTATATTTGCAATGCCAATAAAACACAATTGTGAGATTACTACATTACCATTGAATGATGTTATCCGACTTCTTTTGCAATAACATTTCTATCGCAGCCATCGCACTAGCTGCCATTATTTCTGACAGAAGGCAACGTAGGCGTTTCACATGAGTGATAATGGAAAGACAAGCCCCTTATACGTGGACGCGGCCATGTATGATGGATTTCTGGGAGGTGATAGTCCACAATTTCACAGAGGAATTGTTGATTCAAAACTTCCAGATGATCTGTTCAACTTTTGAAGAGTTATGTGATGCAATAACAGCTCTTGTAGTGTCTACTGCATCATGAGGGAGCCAGTTCCTGCTGACACATAACCATAGCATCATGTGATCTATAAAAGCCAAAAAAGTGTTTCCAATGCAGTTTTGCAAAATATGGCTTTTTCATATTGCATGAAAACCACCTCATTCGTGCATAAAAAATTCCTTGCGTTTTTTAAATATTGGCGTGTTTCTAGTTATATTCACAAGTTCAATTTGCGCAGTTTGAGGGTTAATGGAAACCCGCCTTATGGTGCGTAAGTTCTTGACAATTGGTCCACTGAGTTTTACCAACTTTGTCAAAAACTTGAACTGTTTGTCCTCATCAGAATTGATCCAATGGATGAACACAGAACAACTGGAGAAAATGGTCCCAGTTCATAATGCTGTGCATGGTGCTACTGCCTCAATGGGTATAACTGGTGCAAGTGATTCCAGCTGTGGCCTATGGTGTCAGATTGTTCATTCTTTTATAAATCTATGTGGTCTGTTTACAAAAAGCAAAGACTACTGTTTGTATTAATTGTATGACGCTGATTTGCTTTTAGAGACATTTAGGACACCGATCACTTTCTTGTAGGCAAACGTTTCACCCAGGGTTTACCAAACATACGTTAATATTTTAAAGGAACCACAATACCCAGTGAAAGGGATTTTATAACAGTTAATGTCTAATTGTTTTGTCAGATGCCCAAATTTCAACAAATGAATCTGACAAACAAATAGAGCATCGATCAAACTGGAGAGTAGCAGGATGATTGAATAAAACAGATGTAGACTGTTAACTAAACATTGTATGCTATCTATTGTACTATGTACACGTATCTCATGTAAACTCAATGATTTAGTTCAGTTAACCATATTTAATGTAGAAAAATGTATAATCATGTAAATACTCTCACATGGAACAGACAGCTTCTTCTTAGCTTGTTCAGTTGAAACTATCACCTGTATTTATTGTACAGCCGACGACCCGAACAACCTTTATGTCTCTGAATATTCAGACAGAGATCAACACCAACAATAAAGGTTGCAATGTTTATGCTTTTAATTCGGCTCAGTTTCAGTTTGTTGTGCTTTATTTATTTGAAGATTAGTGTGAAGTGGCCAGAACGAGGGTCGGTACTTCCAAGTCCGAGACCATGGTTGTTTTCTGGAAAACAGCTGATAGACCCCCTCGCAGTCGGGACTGAGTTACTGCCCCGAGCCAAAGAGGTCAAGTATCTCAGAAAAATGCACAAAACAACATCAAAAGCTGTTAAAAAAAAGTCTGTGGAAGATCCCCGCAGCCCCCTGACAGAGGTCCTAGCTAAGCCTCTAGTGCCCTAAAATCCTTGAAACATCCTAAAATCCCATTAATGTCCTAAAATCCTAGAAAAGTTCCAAAATCCCAGAAACATCCTAAAATCCTAGAAAGTTTCCTAAAATCTTGGAACTGTCTGAAAATTCTAGAAACACCCGAAAATCTAAGAAATGTTCTAAAATCATAGAAATGTCCTAAAATCCTACAAAAATCCCCAAATCCTCAAAACATCCTAAAATCTAGAAATGTTCCAAAATGCTAACAGTGTCCTAAAACCCCGTAAACATCCTAAAATCTAGAATTGTCCCTAAAGTCCTAGAAATGTCCGAAAACCCTAGAAACAGCCGAAAATTCTAGAAATGTCCCAAAATTAGAAAATTGCCCTAAAAAATCCTAGAAAAATCTCCAAATCCTTGAAACATCCTAAAATCTAGAAATGTTCTAAAATCCTAAAAGTGTCCTAAATCCTGAAAATGTCCTAAAATCCTAGAAAGTGTCCTAAAATCTTGGAACTGTCTGAAAATCCTAGAAACACCCGAAAATCTTAGAAATGTTCTAAAATCATAGAAATGTCCTAAAATCATAGAAATGTCCTAAAATCCTACAAAAATCCCCAAATTCTCAAAATGTCCTAAAATCTAGAAATGTTCTAAAATCCTTTAAGTGTCCTAAATCCTGAAAATGTCAGAAAATCCTAGAAACACGTATAGAGCTGCTGCCTCCCGTCATTTTTCCCTCAGGCAAAGCTGTTTATTCCTGCATTAGTTACAATGCATAAACTCTCTCTAAACGGTTCCTTTATTGGAAAGCGGTACACATTGCTATAGTTTTTTTTTTCTTCTCTCTGGGGATAATTTCTATCCCCTTATCTTTTTACTGTTCTTCGCTGACAGTATCATAATTACTCTGTCCACCTACACTTTCCCACTCGAGCTTTGGAAGTGTGCAACATCTTAAAAATGCTGAATATCACTAAATGTAGAGGACTCGGATGTCAGCGGACACTCAAAGCTAAATGACAACAATTGCTCTCAATGATGTTGCAGTATCTGCAGCAGCAGAGTGGAGTTCCCCTTTCATGTAAAAAGCTTTCTGGTACTTCAGCGTTTCCTCTGAAGTTGCTGTTGTTCTGCTGCCACATCCACAGCTCCACTCATTCTCTGTTTATTGGCAGCGACTGAGAGAAAAAGTGACTCTCCTGTTCCTTTTAATGAGCCAAGCTCCAAGCAACTAAAGCCCAAACCACACAGATCGATGTATAGCTCCTGTACGACTGCTGGTTCACGTTGAAACTTTACTCCCAGGGGATCAGGACAGCTCCAAGTGTGCAGGGAAGCTGTTTGTGTTGTCCACTTTGTTGCCATTACAGAGCCGTCCTCTGGATCACAGCATTAATTAGCAGCTAATTTGTTAAAGCCACTTCCACCCTCAGAGAACTCGACATCGTTATACATCATTAATGTATTTAATGTGCTCCAGGAGTTAGAGTCATTAATGGCTGGAGGCTTAAACTCTTAGTTTTTGTTCTTCTGCAGTAAAATGAGCTGCGACTCAGAAACCATACGTTCAAATTTGGTATAAAGGCTGGAAATCTTTCCCACCACCCAGACAATTCGAATAGCATTTTATTCTGGTAATGATTTTTTTTAATGTCTTCATATTATACAAACTAACATTTTGGATTTTCCCCTCTATAGATGATTCAAACACTAAATTGTGGATACTACTGAAAGTTACATTTGTAAGTTTCATACGTGTTACATCAGTGTTTTTACGGCGAGCTTGTATATGAGGTGGCTTTGGAAGGGACGGTAAATGTCACCTTGGCTCCAAAACTGAATTTGTTTTAGCAACCTGTCACTGTTTTACCACTGTGGACAAAAATATATATTTTTTATTTTTATTTTTTTTGCTTTTTTTCCTGGGATAGTGCAGCAACAAAAAAAAAAGTGGGTGCTTTTTATATCGACACGGCTGCAATTATGGGCTTGAACTGCTGGCTGTTTGATCTTTGGGTGGCATCAGCTTTTCCTTATTAGACTTAGAGTACCTCAACTTATTACCAAGAATTTCTCTCAATAATGTGAAAATAATAACAAGACTAACGAGAGAAATTCTTAAATTTGATGATATGCTTGATTTGTGTTACCTCTGCAGAGGCTTGTTATTTTGGCCATTGTTATTGTCTGTCTTTGTTCTCTAGCCTGTAAAAAACAAATGAGATGGCTCCAGAACAGTTTTCGTCTTGTTTGCTTTGCTCTTTTGCATAACTGCTGACATTTTGTCGGAGCTGGAGGTAATCCAGCCGCTCTGTGAGCCACTTATCTGGTGCTGGCTTCGGCCTTCCTCGGTGAGAGTTAGGAGAATATTCATTGTGGTCGCTGACCCCGACGCCTCCCTGAAGACAGTCCACTGAATATTCAGTCATTGTTTCCAGGAATCAACAAAGACTCAAATCAATAACAATGACCGAGTTTTTTCAAGTAATCACAGGAATATTCGAGGCTTTGAGGCCACACGAGGAACTTTTCATTGCTGATGTGATGTGTATTAATAGTGAGAGCAATTTAACCACAGAACTGAAAGTCATCACAGAGTCGGAGGTTTGAACCTGCGATGTCGCCATGACATGACACAACAACACACACACACACACACACACACACACACACACAAGCCAGCCCATTTGCAAAATTGTAAATAGCACCAGAACGTTTTGTCACCATTGTGACATGAAGTCGCATCGCAGGAGAATCGGGCAGAATGAGATGACTTCATTAAAAAGGTCAAACCTATAAAAATTGGAAAACTGTGTGTCACAGGTCACAGTGTCCTCATCGCTGCACACAGATCAGATATTTTTGTTTCTTCAGTGGAAGTGTTGTTTAAGTCACTGCTTTACGTATTTCATGATTTTTTTTTGCACTTTGTTGCATTCTGTTGTTTTTGACACACCAAATCTTCCACTTCACACTGCAGTTTTATGACATGCGAAGTCAAAATGAAGATGCAAATACGCTTAAATACACTTAATAATAATAAAGCCGTTGTTATTTGTTGCACCATTACCTTTCCTGCTACAAAAAAAACAAACTCTCCTAAGTGTGAATGGTTTATTTAAAAGTGCAACAATTGTAGCCCCACTAACATACAAACATATTTTGTCGTAAGTAGCTGAAATGTATAGGGGATGTGTTATGTAGTAAAAGTATACATTTTATTTTGGAAATGTAGTGGAGTAAAAGTTAAAAAAAAAAAAAAGTACTTTTTAAAGTACAGATACTTTTTCAAAATTTTTTTTTTTTTTTTAATTTCCTTTACCCTTTATTTAACCAGAAAAACCTCTTGCGATTTAAAATCCCCTTTTCAGGAATGTCCTGGCTAACAGGAAGCAACCAAAGTTAAAGACACACAACATGGAACAAAAGTACAAAATTTCAAATATACAACTTTAAACAAACAATATAAAACACAAAAGAACACAAAATAAAAAATATGGTAACAGATGCTATAAGTAAACAATAAAACAAGATAGTTAAATAAATAGAAAAGTCCTGCAGCGGTGCTTTGAAACAGCCTCGAGAAGCCAATGTCTGCAATTTTATGTCTTTCTGCAGAAAGTTCCACACACATGGAAGTGCATAGGCGCTTTTGCAAAATCCGTAAGAACCTGAAGTATGTAATGTAACAAAGTATTATTACTTTGTTTTTCTATCTGCCTGAGGATTGAGATCAAAAATGATTAACTGCAAGACAGATTTTCAGATTTTTACATAACAGATGATTTGAAAAGTACTTCATGTATCT
The DNA here is from genome assembly GCF_008729295.1 of Plectropomus leopardus. Lineage (NCBI taxonomy): Eukaryota > Metazoa > Chordata > Actinopteri > Perciformes > Serranidae > Plectropomus > Plectropomus leopardus. Next base: position 33,925,807 of record NC_056465.1, read on the forward strand.
GCACTTTACTGACATATAAATGTCCACATCATAATCATTTCCCGTTTATCTCTTTTGCCTCTTGTAATGCACCAGATGAGATTTCAGAAGTTGATTGATAGAAAATATGCAGATAATGAAGCGAGAACTCGTCATGCAGGTATATAGGCCGAACAATATTGTGTGTTTCTTGCCAAACAGTTGGTTACTTGTGACACTGTTGTTCATGTGATGAACTAATTAATTACACCGGTTCAATGAGAATTCATTCTCCTCTATCCTCGGCTAATGCTCTTATTCATCAAGAAGGGATTAAATGTGTTCTGCCCTCTGTAATTAAGAAGTGGAGTGAGGCAGCTTAAGAGGATTCACTTTAAAGGCTATTTTTAAAAAGCCCGATCCTCTTGTTACAAGACAAAGTAATGCGATATGGACGGAAATAAACATTTCCGTCTTTGATCGCCCTAACAACGAGAACTGACCTCATCGAAGGTCTTCCTTTTTAATTAGTCCGAGAGGGGAAATTACACAGCGCATTATTAAATATGGAAGAAGTCTTTTATGGGAAGTGTTGTTGTTAGATTAACATTTACAAATGATTAAAAGGTTGTAATTGAAAAAAACTGTGAAAAACATTTTACAGTATCCAACAACTGAAGAACATGAACTTTAGAGTTGAAACAAAGTATGGGAGAGAACAAATACATAACTAAATTCTGCAGTGCATGGATAATAGTGAACTTTAAAGCTATTCTTAGAAGGCAGAGCTTTCACAGATGCATCATGTTGTGCTGAGCAAAGCTGCAGAGTGATTCATGATGCTGCTGTACAGACTGTGGTTGCACAGCACCAGCCGTGATACATTTGTTATATTCTTTGCAGGTCCAACACATTACATGTAGAGAGCTTTTTATTTTAGTGAAGCTGAGAAAGGATATTTCTAACTTGTTGCAAAAAGTGTTGCGGTGTATTGTTGTATTTGTGTGTAAAAGCTCCAATGTCAGAGGATAGATTAACAGGTTTTCTCTACAAAATGAGAATAGCATTTGTCACAAGGCTTCTAGTTTCCTCTGAGGCTGACTGAAAACCGACTTGCAGTGTTTGTGTTACTTAGTTACGGATAGTTTTTATGCTCTCAACGGTTTTGTAAAAAGAAACATGATTTCTAGCACAATGACAAGCCCACGCTCTGTGCAGCTGCTAGTGTGGTTGGAGGGCATAATCCTGCAGGCTGCTGTGAAAAGGCAGTCAATGTCATCGACAAAGCCTGTTGAGATTTTGAATTTTGTTCAACGCGCTTTGAAAATAGCAGATTGCAGGTGTACAACAAGCTCATCTGAACAATGTGGCTAAATTACATTTGAGTTCCACTGATTATTTCCACATAGAGACAAGCGAACTCATCCGTTTGATAGTAATAAAATGGCTCTCGTTACTTATGATGTGCTTTCCTCTTTATTTGTTATACTTTTAGAATATTAAGTGATTGACTAAAAATGTTAAACACCAAAGGAATAATCAATTATGACATATATGCACACAATTAGCCTTGAACAAGTAGTATCCTATTCAAACGTCCATGTTTGTTCATGTGAGTTTGAATGTTCATGAATGTAAAACTTTTCGGCAGGTGACAAAGCATTTCTGAACCCGAACTTTCAAAATTCTCCATAATGAGTAATGAAATGCGCAGTTGTTTGCTGTGACTGAATACTTGTATTTTGAACAAGTTAATTTGCATAGTGAAGTTAACGGAGGGTTAAGATACTGATCCACAGTTTATGGTGTATTTTGAGATGGTGGTCCATTGTGAAAATACGTGGAATCTGTAGTTCCTTTAAAAAAACCCCAAACATCTAAAATCACGGCCGTGACCTTTTGAGAATCAAGCCTTACACCCCTTTCTTCTCATTCATTAAAAAGGCTTTAATGGAACCGACTGACATTTCAGTCAAGGTGTCAGAAGAAATGTTGGTGTTGTATAAGTTCCTGCAAACCACAGATACGTTACATTTTGTAGGTTTCACACGTATATTAATGTTTCCAACGAAAGATAGTTGTGATTACATATTTATGAGCTGACATTGTCATCGAGAGGTGGAGGGGAAGGTGGACACCTCGGTGAGACGGCTGCCACGCTGCAGACCACTGTTAGAGATTAACAAGCACGAAAGCCAGTTGTTCATTAAAAAGACTGCACAGTATTTCTAGCTGCATTTGTGCCACAAAACCTGTGTGTTTTTTGATATCTTTTTGCAGCGTTTCCAGCTGTTTGTGCCAACAAACCTGCATGTCTTTCCATGACACCGCACGGCACTTTCAGCACGACTGTCCCACAAAACCTGTGTGTTTTTTGTGACACGTCACTGCATTTCCGGCAGCATTTGTGTAACAAAACCGGGGTTTGTATAGCGACACATTACAGCATTTTCAGTGCAACTGTGTCACCAAATGTGGGTGTTTTTAGCAACAGAGCAATGTCTCTAGTGGCGTCTCTGCCACCAAACCCGAATTTTGTTTTAGCGCCACGTAGCTGCATTTCCAGCAGCAATTCTGCTGGTATTATAAGCCAAAACATGATCTTTTTCCAACCATAATCAAGTACCAAGTAAAAGTGCACAAATTTTACACATCCATAGTTTGCAGAAAAGTACAATGCCAAGATTTATTCTGGTGATTGGTTTTGCCGTTTTGTATAATAAATGTGTAAAGGTAGAGGCTCTGTCCTGTTCTGTAGTGTTGCTCCATCTAAAATCAACAACTGTAGCATATCTTTTTTTAACATATCGCATACATAATGTGATTAGATCCCTAAATGTGAAAACTTGGTTGGTAGACGTTGGGGATTTCTGAGCGACCGCTGGGTGCAGTGATTGGGCACAGTGTGAAGCCGTGCCATGGAGGGTCAAGACACTGCGGGTATTTTTTCCATCCAAATGTTAAAGCCGCCGCTTTCACTGATTAGCAAGTTTAACCAGACGGGAAGAAGTAATCACACAAATCACCTGGCGAAGCTCAAATCTGCAAACTCTCAGACCTCTACGGCACGAGTCTTCACACTCCCGATGCCGCCTGAGCAGCGCTCCGATTCTTGTGATCATTATCTGTCACAGCACCAACCATTCAAACAGGAGGCCTATTATTTTCTTTTCAAACCACCAGACAAGAGGTTTCACAGAGCAAAAGCTGCAGTGTCTCTTCCTGGTTGAACCGCAGTTGTGATTAAAGCTGATCAAAACTCACTCGCCTTGTTACCGTTCCATCCCCTAATAATAGGGCATTTGCATATGTATGACAAAAATGTATTACACTTTCAATGGCTCATTGTTTATAGACATGTAGGAGGTGATTGCAGAAATGGGAAATAACACCGCGCAGCATCGACTTAATTGGATTCCTTATCTTGGCTTTGTGTGCATGATGAAATGGAGTGTGTGTGTCGAAGTCATGATCCGCGCATGGTTTAACTTTGAACTGTTTCGGCCAAACTTTGTTGTTTGTGGTCATTCAAACTATCTGATGGAGATACAGTCACAGGTGTAACAAAAACATCACAGATTAGCTTCTTTTATTCGCCCATGCTAAGCTAACCCTCCCCTATATCTGCTATTATGCTTAGTAAAAATAAAGTTTTTTTTTTGTTTTGTTTAACAATTTAAAACTGTATTTACACAATTTGTGAAATATTCCAATTTGTATCAGAGGATCGATGCCTCTGCATGTGGGTCGGTTAGATTGAAAATTTGACAGAAAATTGCTAGCTGGGTAATTTAGCACAAGAAGATGAGGGGAAACAATTATCCTTGAGAGAAAAGCTGAACTAATCTGTTTCCTGTTAGCTCAGCTGATAGACAAATGGTTCAAAGTCTGAAGGTTGTGAGTTCAGATTGCTTCTATGATAGTTGTGTTTCTGACTGTGAACTCAGCTGTTTTTGGGACATGTCATTTTTTGACATTTTTGCCATACTATAGCCTTGCTTTTTCGGCATTTTTTTGACATCCGAAATTGTGGTGTTTTCGGCCCCTTTAGCGACTTTCCATACTATGGCGAGTCTTGGATGACTATTTTATGTCATTTAATGTGATTTCCAGTTGTTTTTGGGACATGTCATTTTTCAACATTTTTGCCATACTATAGCCTACTTTTTTCAGTCATTTTTTCAACATGCAAAATTATGGTGTTTTCGGCCCCTTTTGCACTTTCTATGCTATGGTGGTGTGTCTTTGAGGGCTATTTTATGTGGTTTAATGTGTCTTCCAGCTGTTTTTGGGACATGTCATTTTTTGACATTTTTGCCATACTATAGCCTTGCTTTTTCGGTCATTTATTTGACTTGCCAAATTATGGTGTTTTTGGGCCTTTTCACAACTTTCTATGCTATGGCATGTCTTGGAATTGTAGTATATGTGATTTAATGTGTTTTCCATCCGTCTTTGGGACATGTCATTTTTCAACATTTTTGCCATACTATAGCCTTGCTTTTTCGGTCATTTTTTTTCGACATCCCATATAACAGTGTTTTTGGGCTTTGTTGCGACTTTCTATACTATGGCGAGTCTTGGATGGCTATTTTATGTCATTTAATGTGATTTCCAGTTGTTTTTGGGACATGTCATTTTTTGACATTTTTGCCATACTATAGCCTTGCTTTTTCTGTCATTTTTTCGACATCCCAAATAACGGTGTTTTTGGGCTTTGTTGCGACTTTCTATACTATGGCGAGTCTTTGAAGGCTATTTAATGTGACTTAATGTGGTTTCCAGCTGTTTTTGGGACACGTGATTTTTTTTGACATTTTTACCATACTATAGCCTTGCTTTTTTGGTCATTTTTTCAACATGCCAGATTCTGGTGATTTGGGGTCTTTTTCGAAACTTTCTATGCTATGGTGTGTCTTTGAGGGCTATTTTATGTGATTTAATGTGGTTTTCAGCTGTTTTTGGGACATGTCATTTTTTGACATTTTTGCCATACTATAGCCTTGCTTTTTCGGTCATTTTTTCAACATCCCAAATTATGGTGTTTTTGGGCCCTTTAGCAACTTTCTATGCTATGGCGTATCTTGGCAGGCTATTTTATGTGGTTTAATGTGGTTTCCAGCTGTTTTTCGGACACGTGATTTTTTTGACATTTTTGCCATACTATAGCCTTGCTTTTTCGGTCATTTTTCGACATCCCAACTAACAGTGTTTTTTTGGGCTTTGTTGCGACTTTCTATAGTATGGCGAGTCTTGCATGGCTATTTTATGTCATTTAATGTGATTTCCAGTTGTTTTTGGGACATGTCATTTTTTGCCATTTTTGCCATACTATAGCCTTGCTTTTTCGGTCATTTTTTCGACATCCCAAATTTTGGTGTTTTTGGCCCCTTTTGCAACTTTCTATGCTATGGTGTGTCTTTGAGGGCCATTTTGCGTGTGTTTAATGTGGTTTCCAGTTGTTTTTGGGACATGTCATTTTTTGACTTTTTTTGCCATACTATAGCCTTGCTTTTTCTGTCATTTTTTTTCGACATCCCAAATTATGGTGTTTTCGGCCCCTTTTTCAACTTTCCACACTATGGTGTGTCTTTGAAGGCTATTTTATGTGGTTTATTGTGGTTTCCAGCTGTTTTTGGGACATGTCATTTTTTGACATTTTTGCCATACTATAGCCTTGCTTTTTCGGTCATTTTTTTGACTTGCCCAAATTATGGTGTTTTGGGGCCTTTTCACAACTTTCTATGCTATGGCATGTCTTGGAATTGTAGTATATGTGATTTAATGTGTTTTCCATCCGTCTTTGGGACATGTCATTTTTTGACATTTTTGCCATACTATAGCCTTGCTTTTTTTGGTCATTTTTTTTTCGACATGCCAGATTCTGGTGATTTGGGGTCTTTTCGAAACTTTCTATGCTATGGTGTGTCTTTGAGGGCTACTTCATGTGATTTAATGTGGTTTTCAGCTGTTTTTGGGACATGTCATTTTTTGACATTTTTGCCATACTATAGCCTTGCTTTTTCGGTCATTTTTTCGACATCCCAAATTTTGGTGTTTTTGGCCCCTTTTGCAACTTTCTATGCTATGGTGTGTCTTTGAGGGCCATTTTGCGTGGTTTAATGTGGTTTCCAGTTGTTTTTGGGACATGTCATTTTTTGACATTTTTGCCATACTATAGCCTTGCTTTTTTGGTCATTTTTTTTCGACATCCCAAATTATGGTGTTTTCGGCCCCTTTAGCAACTTTCTATGCTATGGCGTGTCTTGGATGGTTATTTTTATGTGCTTTAATGTGGTTTCCAGCTGTTTTTGGGACATGTGATTTTTTGACATTTTTGCCATACTATAGCCTTGCTTTTTTGGTCATTTTTTTTTTCGACATCCCAAATTGTGTTTTTTTTTGGCCCCTTTTGCAACTTTCCATACTATGGCGTGTCTTGGATGGCTATTTAATGTGGTTTATTGTGGTTTCCAGCTGTTTTTGGGACATGTCATTTTTTTGACATTTTTGCCATACTATAGCCTTGCTTTTTTGGTCATTTTTTCAACATGCCAGATTCTGGTGTTTTTGGGCCTTTTTGCGAAACTTTCTATGCTATGGTGTGTCTTTGAGGGCTATTTTGTGTGGTTTAATGTGGTTTCCAGTTGTTTTTGGGACATGTCATTTTTTAACATTTTTGCCATACTATAGCCTTGCTTTTTCTGTCATTTTTTCGACATCCGAAATAATGGTGTGTTTTCGGGGCCCCTTAGCAACTTTCTATGCTATGGCGTGTCTTGGATGGCTATTTTATGTGGTTTAATGTGTTTTCCATCCGTCTTTGGGACATGTCATTTTTTGAACATTTTTGCCATACTATAGCCTTGCTTTTTCGGTCATTTTTTCGACATCCCAATAACAGTGTTTTTGGGCTTTGTTGCGACTTTCTATACTATGGCGAGTCTTGGATGGCTATTTTATGTCATTTAATGTGATTTCCAGTTGTTTTTGGGACATGTCATTTTTTGACATTTTTGCCATACTATAGCCTTGCTTTTTCTGTCATTTTTTCGACATCCCAAATAACGGTGTTTTTGGGCTTTGTTGCGAACTTTCTATACTATGGCGAGTCTTTGAAGGCTATTTAATGTGACTTAATGTGGTTTCCAGCTGTTTTTGGGACACGTGATTTTTTGACATTTTTACCATACTATAGCCTTGCTTTTTTGGTCATTTTTTCAACATGCCAGATTTGGTGATTTTGGGGTCTTTTTCGAAACTTTCTATGCTATGGTGTGTCTTTGAGGGCTATTTTATGTGATTTAATGTGGTTTTCAGCTGTTTTTGGGACATGTCATTTTTTGACATTTTTGCCATACTATAGCCTTGCTTTTTTGGTCATTTTTTCGACATCCCAAATTATGGTGTTTTCGGCCCCTTTTGCAACTTTCTATGCTATGGCGTGTCTTGGAGGCTATTTTATGTGGTTTAATGTGGTTTCCAGCTGTTTTTTCGGGGACACGTGATTTTTTTGACATTTTTGCCATACTATAGCCTTGCTTTTTCGGTCATTTATTCGACATCCCAACTAACAGTGTTTTTGGGCTTTGTTGCGACTTTCTATAGTATGGCGAGTCTTGCATGGCTATTTTATGTCATTTAATGTGATTTCCAGTTGTTTTTGGGACATGTCATTTTTTGACATTTTTGCCATACTATAGCCTTGCTTTTTCGGTCATTTTTTTTCGACATCCCAAATTTTGGTGTTTTTGGGCCCCTTTTGCAACTTTCTATGCTATGGTGTGTCTTGAGGCTATTTTGCGTGGTTTAATGTGGTTTCCAGTTGTTTTTGGGACATGTCATTTTTTGACATTTTTGCCATACTATAGCCTTGCTTTTCTGGTCATTTTTTCGACATCCCAAATTATGGTGTTTTTTCGGCCCCTTTTGAAACTTTCTATGCTATGGTGTGTCTTTGAAGGCTATTTTATGTGGTTTAATGTGGTTTTCAGCTGTTTTTGGGACATGTCATTTTTTGACATTTTTGCCATACTATAGCCTTGCTTTTTTTCGGTCATTTTTTTGACTTGCCAAATTATGGGTGTTTTGGGCCTTTTTGCACAACTTTCTATGCTATGGCATGTCTTGGAATGGTAGTATATGTGATTTAATGTGTTTTCCAGCCGTTTTTGGGACATGTCATTTTTTGACATTTTTGCCATACTATAGCCTTGCTTTTTTTGGTCATTTTTTCAACATGCCAAATTCTGGTGTTTTTGGGGTCTTTTTGAAACTTTCTATGCTATGGTGTGTCTTTGAGGGCTACTTTATGTGATTTAATGTGGTTTTCAGCTGTTTTTGGGACATGTCATTTTTTGACATTTTTGCCATACTATAGCCTTGCTTTTTCGGTCATTTTTTTTCGACATCCCAAATTATGGTGTTTTTGGCCCCTTTTTCAACTTTCTATGCACTATGGTGTGTCTTTGAAGGCTATTTTATGTGGTTTAATGTGGTTTCAGCTGTTTTTGGGACATGTCATTTTTTGACATTTTTGCCATACTATAGCCTTGCTTTTTCGGTCATTTTTTTTTCGACATGCCAAATTATGGTGTTTTGGGGCCTTTTTGCAACTTTCTATGCTATGGCATGTCTTGGAATTGCTATTTTATGTGATTTAATGTGTTTTCCAGCCGTCTTTGGGACATGTCATTTTTTGACATTTTTGCCATACTATAGCCTTGCTTTTTTTGGTCATTTTTTCGACATCCCAAATTAACTGGTGTTTTTGGGGTCTTTTTGAAACTTTCTATGCTATGGTGTCTTTGAGGGCTATTTTATGTGGTTTAATGTGGTTTTCAGCTGTTTTTGGGACATGTCATTTTTTGACATTTTTGCCATACTATAGCCTTGCTTTTTCGGTCATTTTTTCGACATCCCAAATTTTGGTGTTTTTGGCCCCTTTTGCAACTTTCTATGCTATGGTGTGTCTTTGAGGGCTATTTTGCGTGGTTTTAATGTGGTTTCCAGTTGTTTTTGGGACATGTCATTTTTTGACATTTTTTGCCATACTATAGCCTTGCTTTTTTGGTCATTTTTTCGACATCCCAAATTATGGTGTTTTTGGGCCCTTTAGCAACTTTCTATGCTATGGCGTGTCTTGGATGGCTATTTTATGTGCTTTAATGTGGTTTCCAGCTGTTTTTGGGACATGTCATTTTTTGACATTTTTGCCATACTATAGCCTTGCTTTTTTGGTCATTTTTTTTCGACATCCCAAATTGTGTTTTTTTTGGCCCCTTTTGCAAACTTTCTATGCTATGGCGTGTCTTGGATGGCTATTTAATGTGGTTTATTGTGGTTTCCAGCTGTTTTTGGGACATGTCATTTTTTGACATTTTTGCCATACTATAGCCTTGCTTTTTTGGTCATTTTTTTTCGACATCCCAAATTTTGGTGTTTTGGGGCCTTTTCGAAACTTTCTATGCTATGGCGTGTCTTTGAGGGCTATTTTATGTGCTTTAATGTGGTTTTCAGCTGTTTTTGGGACATGTCATTTTTTGACATTTTTGCCATACTATAGCCTTGCTTTTTTGGTCATTTTTTCAACATCCCAATTCTGGTGTTTTGGGGCCCTTTTGCAACTTTCTATGCTATGGTGTGTCTTTGGGGCTATTTTATGTGGTTTAATGTGGTTTCCAGTTGTTTTTGGGACATGTCATTTTTTAACATTTTTTTTTTGCCATACTATAGCCTTGCTTTTTCTGTCATTTTTTCGACATCCCAAATAATGGTGTTTTCGGCCCCCTTAGCAACTTTCTATGCTATGGCGTGTCTTGGATGGCTATTTTATGTGGTTTAATGTGGTTTTCAGCTGTTTTTGGGACATGTCATTTTTTGACATTTTTGCCATACTATAGCCTTGCTTTTTTCGGTCATTTTTTTGACATCCCAAATTTTGGTGTGTTTTGGGCCCCTTTGCAACTTTCTATGCTATGGCGTGTCTTGGATGGTTATTTTATGTGGTTTAATGTGGTTTCCAGCTGTTTTTGGGACATGTGATTTTTTGACATTTTTTGCCATACTATAGCCTTGCTTTTTTTGGTCATTTTTTCAACATCCCAAATTCTGGTGTTTTGGGGTCCTTTTTGAAACTTTCTATGCTATGGTGTGTCTTTGAGGGCTACTTTATGTGATTTAATGTGGTTTTCAGCTGTTTTTGGGACATGTCATTTTTTGACATTTTTGCCATACTATAGCCTTGCTTTTTCGGTCATTTTTTCGACATCCCAAATTTTGGTGTTTTTGGCCCCTTTTGCAACTTTCTATGCTATGGCGTGTCTTTGAGGGCTATTTTGCGTGGTTTAATGTGGTTTCCAGTTGTTTTTGGGACATGTCATTTTTTGACATTTTTGCCATACTATAGCCTTGCTTTTTTGGTCATTTTTTTTTTCGACATCCCAAATTATGGTGTTTTCGGCCCCTTTTGCAACTTTCTATGCTATGGCGTGTCTTGGATGGTTATTTTATGTGGTTTAATGTGGTTTCCAGCTGTTTTTTGGGACATGTGATTTTTTGACATTTTTTGCCATACTATAGCCTTGCTTTTTTGGTCATTTTTTTTTTCGACATCCCAAATTGTGTTTTTTTTTTGGCCCCTTTTGCAACTTTCCATGCTATGGCGTGTCTTGGATGGCTATTTTATGTGGTTTATTGTGGTTTCCAGCTGTTTTTGGGACATGTCATTTTTTGACATTTTTGCCATACTATAGCCTTGCTTTTTTGGTCATTTTTTCGACATGCCAAATTTCTGGTGATTTGGGGTCTTTTCGAAACTTTCTATGCTATGGCTGTGTGGTGTTCTTTGAGGGCTATTTTCATGTGATTTAATGTGGTTTTCAGCTGTTTTTGGGACATGTCATTTTTTGACATTTTTGCCATACTATAGCCTTGCTTTTTTTTCGGTCATTTTTTCGACATCCCAAATTTTGGTGTTTTTGGGGCCCTTTTGCAACTTTCTATGCTATGGTGTGTCTTTGAGGGCCATTTTATGTGGTTTAATGTGGTTTCCAGCTGTTTTTGGGACATGTCATTTTTTGACATTTTTGCCATACTATAGCCTTGCTTTTTTGGTCATTTTTTTTCGACATCCCAAATTATGGTGTTTTCGGCCCCTTTAGCAACTTTCTATGCTATGGCGTGTCTTGGATGGCTATTTTATATGTGGTTTAATGTGGTTTCCAGCTGTTTTTGGGACATGTGATTTTTTGACATTTTTGCCATACTATAGCCTTGCTTTTTTGGTCATTTTTTCGACATCCCAAATTGTGTTTTTTTGGGGCCCCTTTTGCAACTTTCTATGCTATGGCGTGTCTTGGATGGCTATTTTAATGTGGTTTAATGTGTTTCCAGCTGTTTTTGGGACATGTGTCATTTTTTGACATTTTTGCCATACTATAGCCTTGCTTTTTTTGGTCATTCTTTCAACACCCAAATTCTGGTGATTTTTGGGGTCTTTTGCGAAACTTTCTATGCTATGGTGTGTCTTTGAGGGCTATTTCATGTGATTTAATGTGGTTTTCAGCAGCTGTTTTTGGGACATGTCATTTTTTGACATTTTTGCCATACTATAGCCTTGCTTTTTTGGTCATTTTTTTTCGACATCCCAAATTATGGTGTTTTCGGCCCTTTTGCAACTTTGTATGCTATGGCGTGTCTTGGATGGCTATTTTATGTGGTTTAATGTGGTTTCAGCTGTTTTTGGGACATGTGATTTTTTGACATTTTTGCCATACTATAGCCTTGCTTTTTCGGTCATTTTTTCGACATCCCAAATTTTGGTGTTTTTGGCCCCTTTTTGCAACTTTCTATGCTATGGTGTGTCTTTGAGGGCTATTTTGCGTGGTTTAATGTGGTTTCCAGTTGTTTTTGGGACATGTCATTTTTTGACATTTTTGCCATACTATAGCCTTGCTTTTTCGGTCATTTTTTTCAACATGCCAAATTTTGGTGTTTTGGGGCCTTTTTGAAACTTTCTATGCTATGGCGTGTCTTTGAGGGCTATTTTATGTGCTTTAATGTGGTTTTCAGCTGTTTTTGGGACATGATTTTTTTTGACATTTTTGCCATACTATAGCCTTGCTTTTTTTCGGTCATTTTTTTTCGACATCCCAAATTGGTTTTTTTTTGGCCCCTTTTGCAACTTTCTATGCTATGGCGTGTCTTGGATGGCTATTTAATGTGGTTTAATGTGGTTTCCAGCTGTTTTTGGGACATGTCATTTTTTGACATTTTTGCCATACTATAGCCTTGCTTTTTTGGTCATTTTTTCAACATGCCAAATTCTGGTGATTTGGGGTCTTTTTGAAACTTTCTATGCTATGGTGTGTCTTTGAGGGCTATTTTATGTGATTTAATGTGGTTTTCAGCTGTTTTTGGGACATGTCATTTTTTGACATTTTTGCCATACTATAGCCTTGCTTTTTCGGTCATTTTTTCGACATCCCAAATTTTGGTGTTTTTGGCCCCTTTTGCAACTTTCTATGCTATGGTGTGTCTTTGAGGGCTATTTTGCGTGGTTTAATGTGGTTTCCAGTTGTTTTTGGGACATGTCATTTTTTGACATTTTTGCCATACTATAGCCTTGCTTTTTTGGTCATTTTTTTTCGACATCCCAAATTATGGTGTTTTTCGGCCCCTTTAGCAACTTTGTATGCTATGGCGTGTCTTGGATGACTATTTTATGTGGTTTAATGTGGTTTCCAGCTGTTTTTGGGACATGTGATCATTTTTTGACATTTTTGCCATACTATAGCCTTGCTTTTTCGGTCATTTTTTCGACATCCCAAATTGTGTTTTTTTTGGCCCCTTTCGCAACTTTCTATGCTATGGCGTGTCTTGGATGGCTATTTTATGTGGTTTAATGTGGTTTCAGCTGTTTTTGGGGACATGTCATTTTTTGACATTTTTGCCATACTATAGCCTTGCTTTTTCGGTCATTTTTTCGACATCCCAAATTTTGGTTTTTTGGCCCCTTTTGCAACTTTCTATGCTATGGTGTGTCTTTGAGGGCCATTTTGCGTGGTTTAATGTGGTTTCCAGTTGTTTTTGGGACATGTCATTTTTTGACATTTTTGCCATACTATAGCCTTGCTTTTTTCGGTCATTTTTTCAACATGCCAAATTTTGGTGTTTTTGGGGCCTTTTTGAAACTTTCTATGCTATGGCATGTCTTTGAGGGCTATTTTATGTGCTTTAATGTGGTTTCCAGTTGTTTTTGGGACATGTCATTTTTTGACATTTTTGCCATACTATAGCCTTGCTTTTTCTGGTCATTTTTTCGACATCCAAATTATTGGTGTTTTTTCGGCCCCTTTCGCAACTTTCTATGCTATGGCGTGTCTTGGATGGCTATTTTATGTGGTTTAATGTGGTTTCCAGCTGTTTTTGGGACATGTGATTTTTTTGACATTTTTGCCATACTATAGCCTTGCTTTTTCGGTCATTTTTTCGACATCCCAAATAACAGTGTTTTTGGGCTTTGTTGCGACTTTCTATACTATGGCGAGTCTTGGATGGCTATTTTATGTCATTTAATGTGATTTCCAGTTGTTTTTGGGACATGTCATTTTTTGACATTTTTGCCATACTATAGCCTGCTTTTTCGGTCATTTTTTTTCGACATCCCAAATTTTGGTGTTTTCGGGGCCTTTTTCAACTTTCTATGCTATGGCGTGTCTTTGATGGCTATTTTATGTCATTTAATGTGGTTTCCAGCTGTTTTTGGGACATGTCATTTTTTGACATTTTTGCCATACTATAGCCTTGCTTTTTCGGTCATTTTTTTCGACATCCCAAATTATTGTGTGTTTTTTGGGCCCCTTTTTGCAACTTTCTATGCTATGGCGTGTCTTGGATGGCTATTTTATGTCATTTAATGTGATTTCCAGTTGTTTTTGGGACATGTCATTTTTTGACATTTTTGCCATACTATAGCCTTGCTTTTTCGGTCATTTTTTCGACATCCCAAATTATGGTGTTTTCGGGGCCTTTTTGCAACTTTCTATTTATGATGTGTGTCTTGAGGGTATTTTATGTGGTTTAATGTGGTTTTCAGCTGTTTTTGGGACATATGATTTTTTTTGACATTTTTTTGCCATACTATAGCCTTGCTTTTTCGGTCATTTTTTCGACATCCCAAATTATGGTGTTTTTTGGCCCCTTTTGCAAACTTTCCTTGCTATGGTGTGTCTTTGAAGGCTATTTTATGTGGTTTAATGTGGTTTCAGCTGTTTTTTTTTGGGACATGTCATTTTTTGACATTTTTGCCATACTATAGCCTTGCTTTTTTGGTCATTTTTTCAACATCCCAAATTATGGTGTTTTTCGGCCCCCTTTGCAACTTTCTATGCTATGGCGTATCTTGGCAGGCTATTTTGTGTGGTTTAATGTGGTTTCCAGTTGTTTTTGGGACATGTGATTTTTTTTGACATTTTTGCCATACTACTATAGCCTTGCTTTTTTTCGGTCATTTTTTTGACATCCCAAATTATGGTGTTTTGGGGCTTTTTCGAAACTTTCTATGCTATGGTGTGTCTTTGAGGGCTATTTTGTGTGGTTTAATGTGGTTTCCAGTTGTTTTTTGGGACATGTCATTTTTTGATATTTTTTGCCATACTATAGCCTTGCTTTTTCGGTCATTTTTTCGACATGCCAAATTCTGGTGATTTGGGGCCCTTTTGCAACTTATTTTGCCATGGCATGTTTTGGAAGTGTAGTTTGTGTGGTTTAATGTAGTTTTCAGTTGTTTTTCAGACATGTCATTTTTTGCCATTTTTGCCATACTATAGCCTTGCTTTTTCGGTCATTTTTTTTCGACATCCCAAATGATGGTGTTTTTTTGGGCCTTTTTTTTTTTTTCAACTTTCTGTGCTTTGGTGTGTCTGGAAAGGTTGTTTTATGAGGTTTTATGCGGTTTTCAGCTGTTTTTGGGACATCCCACGGTTTGACATTTGTGACTTAAAAGCAAAAGGGCGACAACACGACAACCAAGAAAGAAGAACCAGAGTCGAAGTGGACATTAAAGCAATTTATTTGTGATCAAACAAAGGTTCCCAAAACATGAGAGAGGATGGGGCAAGGTGGTTGTGCCAAACAAAATAACTGAATACAACAAACCTTGGCCTGAGTAAATCACTACCTCAAAAACCAAACTAGAAACAAAATCTAACTCCCTTCTCTAAAAAGCAGCTTTAAATAACAAACACAGGGGCTAGCAACAACCACCTCACCTAGTGTGCTTAACAGAGATTTCTTGAGTTACCTGACGTCCACAACCTCATCACATAACTTTCACCAAATGCAAAAAAGAGTTTGGTCACAAAAACATTCAGACAGCTTAGGCACAGAACAAAAGAGAGACTGGCAGGACATCCTCTTTGAGGACGATGCCGACAGATGATTGGCCAGGTCAGAGTGAGGGAACCAATGAGCATCCTGACCCTTTGCAGCAGTGGTGATCAGTCGTAATGCACAGTTGGAAACACTCGGGTCATTACCAGCTGAAAAAAAAAACAAGGGAGGAAGGAGAAAACACAGGAGAAAGAAAACACACAGCATTGTGCCCCTGACTGGCACGTAACAACATCTTTATCATACTATCTCCAAATTATGGTTTTCAGTGTTTTCGGCCCCTTTTCGAAAAATGACATCTATACAGTCATTTTTTCGACATCCCAAATAATGGTGTTTTCGGCCCCTTTTCGAAACTCTCTATGACCAAAAAAGCAAGGCTATAGTATGGCAAAAATGTCAAAAAATGACATGTCCCAAAAACAACTGGAAACCACATTAAACCACACAAAATAGCCTGCCAAGATACGCCATAGCATAGAAAGTTGCAAAAGGGGCCCAAAAACACAGTGTAATTTGGGATGTTGTTGAAAAAAAATGACAGAAAAAGCAAGGCTATAGTATGGCAAAAATGTCAAAAAATGACATGTCCCAAAAACAACTGGAAACCACATTAAACCACAAAAATAGCCTGCCAAGATACGCCATAGCATAGAAAGTTGCAAAAGGGGCCGAAAACACCATAATTTGGGATGTTGAAAAAATGACAGAAAAAGCAAGGCTATAGTATGGCAAAAATGTCAAAAAAATGACATGTCCCAAAAACAGCTGAAAACCACATTAAAATCACACATGAAATAGCCCTCAAAGACACACCATAGCATAGAAAGTTTTCGAAAAGGCCCAAAAAAACACCATAATTTGGGATGTCGAAAAAATGACTGAAAAAGCAAGGCTATAGTATGGCAAAAATGTCAAAAAATGACATGTCCCAAAAACAGCTGAAAACCACATTAAACCACATAAAATAGCCATCCAAGACATGCCATAGCATAGAAAGTTGCAAAAGGGGCCGAAAACACCATAATTTGGGATGTCGAAAACATGACCCCGAAAAAGCAAGGCTATAGTATGGCAAAAATGTCAAAAAATGACATGTCCCAAAAACAGCTGAAAAACCACATTAAACCACACAAAATAGCCTGCCAAGATACGCCATAGCATAGAAAGTTGCAAAAGGGGCCGAAAAACACCATGATTTGGGATGTTGAAAAAATGACCAAAAAAGCAAGGCTATAGTATGGCAAAAATGTCAAAAAATAACATGTCCCAAAAACAACTGGAAACCACATTAAATCACATGAAATAGCCGTCAAAGACACACCATAGCATAGAAAGTTGCAAAAGGGCCGAAAACACCATAATTTGGGATGTCGAAAACATGACCCAAAAAGCAAGGCTATAGTATGGCAAAAATGTCAAAAAATAACATGTCCCAAAAACAGCTGGAAACCACATTAAACCATATAAAATAGCCATCCAAGACACGCCATAGCATAGAAAGTTGCAAAAGGGGCCGAAAACACCATAATTTGGGATGTTGAAAAAATGACCAAAAAAGCAAGGCTATAGGCTAGTATGGCAAAAATGTTGAAAAATGACATGTCCCAAAAACAGCTGGAAAGCACATTAAATCACATATACTACACTTCCAAGACACGCCATAGCATAGAAAGTTGCGAAAAAAAGGGCCCAAAAGACCATAATTTGGCAAGTCAAAAAAATGACCGAAAAAAGCAAGGCTATAGTATGGCAAAAATGTCAAAAAATGACATGTCCCAAAAACAGCTGGAAAGCACATTAAATCACATGAAAATAGCCCTCAAAGACACACCATAGCATAGAAAGTTTTCGAAAAGGCCCAAAAACACCATAATTTGGGATGTCGAAAAAAATGACCAAAAAAGCAAGGCTATAGTATGGCAAAAATGTCAAAAAATGACATGTCCCAAAAACAACTGGAAACCACATTAAATCACATGAAATAGCCCTCAAAGACACACCATAGCATAGAAAGTTGCAAAAGGGGCCGAAAAACACCATAATGGGATGTCGTCGAAAAAATGACCAAAAAAGCAAGGCTATAGTATGGCAAAAATGTCAAAAAATGACATGTCCCAAAAACAGCTGAAAACCACATTAAATCACATAAAATAGCCCTCAAAGACACATCATAGCATAGTAAGTTTCGAAAAGGGCCCCAAATCACCAGAATCTGGCATGTTGAAAAAATGACCGAAAAAGCAAGGCTATAGTATGGCAAAAATGTTGAAAAATGACATGTCCCAAAAACAACTGGAAACCACATTAAACCACATGAAAAATAGCCATCCAAGACACGCCATAGCATAGAAAGTTGCAAAAGGGGCCGAAAACACCATAATTTGGGATGTCGAAAAAAAATGACCGAAAAAGCAAGGCTATAGTATGGCAAAAATGTCAAAAAATGACATGTCCCAAAAACAGCTGAAAACCACATTAAACCACATAAAATAGACTTCAAAGACACACCATAGCAAGGAAAGTTGCAAAAGGGGCCAAAACCACCATAATTTGGGATGTTGAAAAAATCACCAAAAAAGCAAGGCTATAGTATGGCAAAAATGTCAAAAAATGACATGTCCCAAAAACAACTGAAAGCGACATTAAATCACATAAAATAGCCTCAAAGACACACCATAGCATAGAAAGTTTCGAAAAGGCCCAAAAACCAAAATTTGGTATGTCGAAAAAAATGGCTGAAAAAGCAAGGCTATAGTATGGCAAAAATGTCAAAAAATCACATGTCCCAAAAACAACTGGAAACCACATTAAACCACACAAAATAGCCTGCCAAGATACACCATAGCATAGAAAGTTTCGAAAAGGTCCAAAAACACCATAATTTGGGATGTCGAAAAAATGACCAAAAAAGCAAGGCTATAGTATGGCAAAAATGTCAAAAAATGACATGTCCCAAAAACAGCTGAAAACCACATTAAACCACATAAAATAGCCATCCAAGACATGCCATAGCAAGAAAGTTGCAAAAGGGGCCGAAAAACACCATAATTTGGGATGTCGAAAAATGACCGAAAAAGCAAGGCTATAGTATGGCAAAAATGTCAAAAAATGACATGTCCCAAAAACAGCTGAAAACCACATTAAATCACATAAAATAGCCCTCAAAGACACATCATAGCATAGTAAGTTTCGAAAAGGCCCCAAATCACCAGAATCTGGCATGTTGAAAAAATGACCGAAAAAGCAAGGCTATAGTATGGCAAAAATGTCAAAAAATGACATGTCCCAAAAACAACTGGAAACCACATTAAACCACACAAAATAGCCTGCCAAGATACGCCATAGCATAGAAAGTTGCAAAAGCGGCCAAAAACACCATAATTTGGGATGTTGAAAAAATGATAGAAAAAGCAAGGCTATAGTATGGCAAAAATGTCGAAAAATGACATGTCCCAAAAACAACTGGAAACCACATTAAATCACATGAAATAGCCCTCAAAGACACACCATAGCATAGAAAGTTTCGAAAAGGCCCAAAAACACCATAATTTGGGATGTGTCGAAAAAATGACTGAAAAAGCAAGGGTATAGTATATGGCAAAAATGTCAAAAAATCACATGTCCCAAAAACAACTGAAAGCGACATTAAATCACATAAAATAGCCCTCAAAGACACACCATAGCATAGAAAGTTTCGAAAAGGCCCAAAAACACCATAATTTGGGATGTCGAAAAAATGACCAAAAAAGCAAGGCTATAGTATGGCAAAAATGTCAAAAAATGACATGTCCCAAAAACAACTGGAAACCACATTAAATCACATGAAATAGCCGTCAAAGACACACCATAGCATAGAAAGTTGCGAAAAGGCCCCAAAAGACCATAATTTGGCAAGTCAAATAAATGACCGAAAAAAGCAAGGCTATAGTATGGCAAAAATGTCAAAAAATGACATGTCCCAAAAACAGCTGAAAACCACATTAAATCACATAAAATAGCCCTCAAAGACACATCATAGCATAGTAAGTTTCGAAAAGGCCCCAAATCACCAGAATCTGGCATGTTGAAAAAATGACCGAAAAAGCAAGGCTATAGTATGGCAAAAATGTTGAAAAAATGACATGTCCCAAAAACAACTGGAAACCACATTAAACCACATGAAATAGCCATCCAAGACACGCCATAGCATAGAAAGTTGCAAAAGGGGCCGAAAACACCATAATTTGGGATGTTGAAAACATGACCGAAAAAGCAAGGCTATAGTATGGCAAAAATGTCGAAAAATGACATGTCCCAAAAACAACTGGAAACCACATTAAATCACATAAAATAGCCCTCAAAGACACACCATAGCATAGAAAGTTTCGAAAAGGCCCAAAACCACCAAAATTTGGTATGTCGAAAAAATGGCTGAAAAAGCAAGGCTATAGTATGGCAAAAATGTCAAAAAATCACATGTCCCAAAAACAACTGAAAGCGACATTAAATCACACAAAATAGCCTGCCAAGATACGCCATAGCATAGAAAGTTGCAAAAGGGGCCGAAAACATCATAATTTGGGATGTTGAAAAAATGACAAAAAATCAAGGCTATAGTATGGCAAAAATGTCAAAAAATGACATGTCCCAAAAACAACTGGAAACCACATTAAACCACACAAAATAGCCTGCCAAGATACGCCATAGTATAGAAAGTTGCAAAAGGGGCCGAAAACACCATGATTTGGGATGTTGAAAAAATGACCATAAAGCAAGGCTATAGTATGGCAAAATGTCAAAAAATGACATGTCCCAAAAACAGCTGGAAAGCACATTAAATCACATATACTACACTTCCAAGACATGCCATAGCATAGAAAGTTGCGAAAAGGCCCCAAAAGACCATAATTTGGCAAGTCAAAAAAATGACCGAAAAAGCAAGGCTATAGTATGGCAAAAATGTCAAAATATGACATGTCCCAAAAACAACTGGAAACCACATTAAACCATATAAAATAGCCATCCAAGACACGCCATAGCATAGAAAGTTTCGAAAAGGCCCAAAAACACCATAATTTGGGATGTCGAAAAAATGACCAAAAAAGCAAGGGTATAGTATGGCAAAAATGTCAAAAAATGACATGTCCCAAAAACAGCTGAAAACCACATTAAATCACATAAAATAGCCCTCAAAGACACACCATAGCATAGTAAGTTTCGAAAAGGCCCCAAATCACCAGAATCTGGCATGTTGAAAAAATGACCGAAAAAGCAAGGCTATAGTATGGCAAAAATGTTGAAAAATGACATGTCCCAAAAACAACTGGAAACCACATTAAACCACATGAAATAGCCATCCAAGACACGCCATAGCATAGAAAGTTGCAAAAGGGGCCGAACACCATAATTTGGGATGTCGAAAACATGACCGAAAAAGCAAGGCTATAGTATGGCAAAAATGTCAAAAAATGACATGTCCCAAAAACAACTGGAAACCACATTAAATCACATAAAATAGCCCTCAAAGACACACCATAGCATAGAAAGTTTCGAAAAGGCCCAAAACCACCAAAATTTGGTATGTCGAAAAAATGGCTGAAAAAGCAAGGCTATAGTATGGCAAAAATGTAAAAAAATCACATGTCCCAAAAACAACTGGAAACCACATTAAACACACAAAAATAGCCTGCCAAGATACACCATAGCATAGAAAGTTTCGAAAAGGTCCAAAAACACCATAATTTGGGATGTCGAAAAAATGACCAAAAAAGCAAGGCTATAGTATGGCAAAAATGTCAAAATATGACATGTCCCAAAAACAGCTGAAAACCACATTAAACCACATAAAATAGCCATCCAAGACATGCCATAGCATAGAAAGTTGCAAAAGGGGCCGAAAACACCATAATTTGGGATGTCGAAAACATGACCGAAAAAGCAAGGCTATAGTATGGCAAAAATGTCAAAAAATGACATGTCCCAAAAACAGCTGAAAACCACATTAAATCACATAAAATAGCCCTCAAAGACACATCATAGCATAGTAAGTTTCGAAAAGGCCCCAAATCACCAGAATCTGGCATGTTGAAAAAATGACCGAAAAAGCAAGGCTATAGTATGGCAAAAATGTCAAAAAATGACATGTCCCAAAAACAACTGAAAGCGACATTAAATCACATAAAATAGCCCTCAAAGACACACCATAGCATAGAAAGTTTCGAAAAGGCCCAAAACCACCAAAATTTGGTATGTCGAAAAAATGGCTGAAAAAGCAAGGCTATAGTATGGCAAAAATGTAAAAAAAATCACATGTCCCAAAAACAACTGGAAACCACATTAAACCACATGAAATACCCATCCAAGACACGCCATAGCATAGAAAGTTGCAAAAGGGGCCGAAAACACCATAATTTGGGATGTCGAAAACATGACCGAAAAAGCAAGGCTATAGTATGGCAAAAATGTCAAAAAATGACATGTCCCAAAAACAACTGAAAGCGACATTAAATCACATAAAATAGCCCTCAAAGACACACCATAGCATAGAAAGTTTCGAAAAGGCCCAAAACCACCAAAATTTGGTATGTCGAAAAAATGGCTGAAAAAGCAAGGCTATAGTATGGCAAAAATGTAAAAAAAAATCACATGTCCCAAAAACAACTGGAAACCACATTAAACCACACAAAATAGCCTGCCAAGATACGCCATAGCATAGAAAGTTGCAAAAGGGGCCGAAAACATCATAATTTGGGATGTTGAAAAAATGACCATAAAGCAAGGCTATAGTATGGCAAAAATGTCAAAAAATGACATGTCCCAAAAACAGCTGGAAAGCACATTAAATCACATAAAATAGCCCTCAAAGACACACATCATAGCATAGTAAGTTTCGAAAAGGCCCCAAATCACCAGAATCTGGCATGTTGAAAAAATGATGACCGAAAAAGCAAGGCTATAGTATGGCAAAAATGTTGAAAAATGACATGTCCCAAAAACAACTGGAAACCACATTAAACCACATGAAATAGCCATCCAAGACACGCCATAGCATAGAAAGTTGCAAAAGGGGCCGAAAACACCATAATTTGGGATGTCGAAAACATGACCGAAAAAGCAAGGCTATAGTATGGCAAAAATGTCAAAAAATGACATGTCCCAAAAACAACTGAAAGCGACATTAAATCACATAAAATAGCCCTCAAAGACACACCATAGCATAGAAAGTTTCGAAAAGGCCCAAAACCACCAAAATTTGGTATGTCGAAAAAATGGCTAAAAAAGCAAGGCTATAGTATGGCAAAAATGTAAAAAAAATCACATGTCCCAAAAACAACTGGAAACCACATTAAACCACACAAAATAGCCTGCCAAGATACGCCATAGCATAGAAAGTTGCAAAAGGGGCCGAAAACATCATAATTTGGGATGTTGAAAAAATGACCAAAAAATCAAGGCTATAGTATGGCAAAAATGTCAAAAAATGACATGTCCCAAAAACAACTGGAAACCACATTAAACCACACAAAATAGCCTGCCAAGATACGCCATAGTATAGAAAGTTGCAAAAGGGGCCGAAAACACCATGATTTGGGATGTTGAAAAAATGACCATAAAGCAAGGCTATAGTATGGCAAAAATGTCAAAAAATGACATGTCCCAAAAACAGCTGGAAAGCACATTAAATCACATATACTACACTTCCAAGACATGCCATAGCATAGAAAGTTGCGAAAAGGCCCCAAAAGACCATAATTTGGCAAGTCAAAAAAATGACCGAAAAAGCAAGGCTATAGTATGGCAAAAATGTCAAAAAAATGACATGTCCCAAAAACAGCTGGAAACCACATTAAATCACATGAAATAGCCGTCAAAGACACACCATCATATAGAAAGTTGTAAAAAGGGGCCGAAAACACCATAATTTGGGATGTCGAAAACATGACCCAAAAAGCAAGGCTATAGTATATGGCAAAAATGTCAAAAAATGACATGTCCCAAAAACAAGGCTGAAAACCACATTAAATCACATAAAATAGCCCTCAAAGACACATCATAGCATAGTAAGTTTCGAAAAGGCCCCAAATCACCAGAATCTGGCATGTTGAAAAAATGACCGAAAAAGCAAGGCTATAGTATGGCAAAAATGTTGAAAATATGACATGTCCCAAAAACAACTGGAAACCACATTAAACCATATAAAATAGCCATCCAAGACACGCCATAGCATAGAAAGTTTCGAAAAGGCCCAAAAACACCATAATTTGGGATGTCGAAAAAATGACCAAAAAAGCAAGGGTATAGTATGGCAAAAATGTCAAAAAATGACATGTCCCAAAAACAGCTGAAAACCACATTAAATCACATAAAATAGCCCTCAAAGACACACCCATAGCATAGTAAGTTTCGAAAAGGCCCCAAATCACCAGAATCTGGCATGTTGAAAAAATGACCGAAAAAGCAAGGCTATAGTATGGCAAAAATGTTGAAAAATGACATGTCCCAAAAACAACTGGAAACCACATTAAACCACATGAAATAGCCATCCAAGACACGCCATAGCATAGAAAGTTGCAAAAGGGGCCGAAAACACCATAATTTGGGATGTCGAAAACATGACCGAAAAAGCAAGCTATAGTATGGCAAAAATGTCAAAAAATGACATGTCCCAAAAACAACTGAAAGCGACATTAAATCACATAAAATAGCCCTCAAAGACACACCATAGCATAGAAAGTTTCGAAAAGGCCCAAAACCACCAAAAATTTGGTATGTCGAAAAAATGGCTGAAAAAAAGCAAGGCTATAGTATGGCAAAAGTAAAAAAATCACATGTCCCAAAAACAACTGGAAACCACATTAAACCACACAAAATAGCCTGCCAAGATACACCATAGCATAGAAAGTTTCGAAAAGGTCCAAAAACACCATAATTTGGGATGTCGAAAAAATGACCAAAAAAGCAAGGCTATAGTATGGCAAAAATGTCAAAAAATGACATGTCCCAAAAACAGCTGAAAACCACATTAAACCACATAAAATAGCCATCCAAGACATGCCATAGCATAGAAAGTTGCAAAAAGGGCCGAAAACACCATAATTTGGGATGTCGAAAACATGACCGAAAAAGCAAGGCTATAGTATGGCAAAAATGTCAAAAAATGACATGTCCCAAAAACAGCTGAAAACCACATTAAATCACATAAAATAGCCCTCAAAGACACATCATAGCATAGTAAGTTTCGAAAAGGCCCCAAATCACCAGAATCTGGCATGTTGAAAAAATGACCGAAAAAGCAAGGCTATAGTATGGCAAAAATGTCAAAAAATGACATGTCCCAAAAACAACTGGAAACCACATTAAACCACACAAAATAGCCTGCCAAGATACGCCATAGCATAGAAAGTTGCAAAAGCGGCCAAAAACACCATAATTTGGGATGTTGAAAAAATGATAGAAAAAGCAAGGCTATAGTATGGCAAAAATGTCGAAAAAATGACATGTCCCAAAAACAACTGGAAACCACATTAAATCACATGAAATAGCCCTCAAAGACACACCATAGCATAGAAAGTTTCGAAAAGGCCCAAAAACACCAATAATTTGGGATGTCGAAAAAATGACTGAAAAAGCAAGGGTATAGTATGGCAAAAATGTCAAAAAATCACATGTCCCAAAAACAACTGAAAGCGACATTAAATCACATAAAATAGCCCTCAAAGACACACCATAGCATAGAAAGTTTCGAAAAGGCCCAAAAACACCATAATTTGGGATGTCGAAAAAATGACCAAAAAAGCAAGGCTATAGTATGGCAAAAATGTCAAAAAATGACATGTCCCAAAAACAACTGGAAACCACATTAAATCACATGAAATAGCCGTCAAAGACACACCATAGCATAGAAAGTTGCGAAAAGGCCCCAAAAGACCATAATTTGGCAAGTCAAATAAATGACCGAAAAAGCAAGGCTATAGTATGGCAAAAATGTCAAAAAATGACATGTCCCAAAAACAGCTGAAAACCACATTAAATCACATAAAATAGCCCTCAAAGACACATCATAGCATAGTAAGTTTTCGAAAAGGCCCCAAATCACCAGAATCTGGCATGTTGAAAAAATGACCGAAAAAGCAAGGCTATAGTATGGCAAAAATGTCAAAAAATGACATGTCCCAAAAACAAACTGGAAACCACACATTAAACCACACAAAATAGCCTGCCAAGATACGCCATAGCATAGAAAGTTGCAAAAGCGGCCCAAAAACACCATAATTTGGGATGTTGAAAAAATGATAGAAAAAGCAAGGCTATAGTATGGCAAAAATGTTGAAAAATGACATGTCCCAAAAACGGCTGGAAATCACATTAAATCACATATACTACACTTCCAAGACATGCCATAGCATAGAAAGTTGCGAAAAGGGCCCCAAAAGACCATAATTTGGCAAGTCAAATAAATGACCGAAAAAGCAAGGCTATAGTATGGCAAAAATGTCAAAAAATGACATGTCCCAAAAACAGCTGAAAACCACATTAAATCACATAAAATAGCATTCAAAGACACACCATAGCATAGAAAGTTTCGAAAAGGCCCCAAAACACCAGAATTTGGCATGTTGAAAACATGACCGAAAAAGCAAGGCTATAGTATGGCAAAAATGTCAAAAAATGACATGTCCCAAAAACAGCTGAAAACCACATTAAATCACATAAAATAGCCCTCAAAGACACATCATAGCATAGTAAGTTTCGAAAAGGCCCCAAATCACCAGAATCTGGCATGTTGAAAAAATGACCGAAAAAGCAAGGCTATAGTATGGCAAAAATGTCAAAAAATGACATGTCCCAAAAACAACTGGAAACCACATTAAACCACACAAAATAGCCTGCCAAGATACGCCATAGCATAGAAAGTTGCAAAAGGGGCCGAAAACACCATAATTTGGGATGTCGAAAAAATGACCAAAAAAGCAAGGCTATAGTATGGCAAAAATGTCAAAAAATGACATGTCCCAAAAACAGCTGGAAAGCACATTAAATCACATATACTACACTTCCAAGACATGCCATAGCATAGAAAGTTGCGAAAAGGCCCCAAAAGACCATAATTTGGCAAGTCAAAAAAATGACCGAAAAAGCAAGGCTATAGTATGGCAAAAATGTCAAAAAATGACATGTCCCAAAAACAGCTGGAAACCACATTAAATCACATGAAATAGCCGTCAAAGACACACCATAGCATAGAAAGTTGTAAAAGGGGCCGAAAACACCATAATTTGGGATGTCGAAAACATGACCCAAAAAGCAAGGCTATAGTATGGCAAAAATGTCAAAAAATGACATGTCCCAAAAACGGCTGAAAACCACATTAAATCACATAAAATAGCCCTCAAAGACACATCATAGCATAGTAAGTTTCGAAAAGGCCCCAAATCACCAGAATCTGGCATGTTGAAAAAATGACCGAAAAAGCAAGGCTATAGTATGGCAAAAATGTTGAAAATATGACATGTCCCAAAAACAACTGGAAACCACATTAAACCATATAAAATAGCCATCCAAGACACGCCATAGCATAGAAAGTTTCGAAAAGGCCCAAAAACACCATAATTTGGGATGTCGAAAAAAATGACCAAAAAAGCAAGGCTATAGTATGGCAAAAATGTCAAAAAATGACATGTCCCAAAAAACAACTGGAAACCACATTAAACCACACAAAATAGCCTGCCAAGACACACCATAGCATAGAAAGTTGCAAAAGGGGCCGAAAACACCATAATTTGGGATGTCGAAAACATGACTGAAAAAGCAAGGCTATAGTATGGCAAAAATGTCAAAAAATGACATGTCCCAAAAAAACTGGAAACCACATTAAACCACACAAAATAGCCTCCCAAGACACGCCATAGCATAGAAAGTTGCAAAAGGGGCCGAAAACATCATCATTTGGGATGTTGAAAAAATGAGCAAAAAATCAAGGCTATAGTATGGCAAAAATGTCAAAAAATGACATGTCCCAAAAACAACTGGAAACCACATTAAACCACACAAAATAGCCTGCCAAGATACGCCATAGTATAGAAAGTTGCAAAAGGGGCCGAAAACACCATGATTTGGGATGTTGAAAAAATGACCATAAAGCAAGGCTATAGTATGGCAAAAATGTCAAAAAATGACATGTCCCAAAAACAGCTGGAAAGCACATTAAATCACATATACTACACTTCCAAGACATGCCATAGCATAGAAAGTTGCGAAAAGGCCCCAAAAGACCATAATTTGGCAAGTCAAAAAAATGACCGAAAAAGCAAGGCTATAGTATGGCAAAAATGTCAAAAAATGACATGTCCCAAAAACAGCTGGAAACCACATTAAATCACATGAAATAGCCGTCAAAGACACACCATAGCATAGAAAGTTGCAAAAGGGGCCGAAAACACCATAATTTGGGATGTCGAAAACATGACCCAAAAAGCAAGGCTATAGTATGGCAAAAATGTCAAAAAATGACATGTCCCAAAAACGGCTGAAAACCACATTAAATCACATAAAATAGCCCTCAAAGACACATCATATCATAGCATAGTAAGTTTCGAAAAGGCCCCAAATCACCAGAATCTGGCATGTTGAAAAAATGACCGAAAAAAGCAAGGCTATAGTATGGCAAAAATGTTGAAAATATGACATGTCCCAAAAACAACTGGAAACCACATTAAACCATATAAAATAGCCATCCAAGACACGCCATAGCATAGAAAGTTTCGAAAAGGCCCAAAAACACCATAATTTGGGATGTCGAAAAAATGACCAAAAAAGCAAGGCTATAGTATGGCAAAAATGTCAAAAAATGACATGTCCCAAAAACAACTGGAAACCACATTAAACCACACAAAATAGCCTGCCAAGACACACCATAGCATAGAAAGTTGCAAAAGGGGCCGAAAACACCATAATTTGGGATGTCGAAAACATGACCAAAAAAGCAAGGAAAAAGCAAGGCTATAGTATGGCAAAAATGTCAAAAAAATCACGTGTCCCAAAAACAGCTGGAAACCACATTAAACCACATAAAATAGCCATCCAAGACACGCCATAGCATAGACAGTTGCTAAAGGGGCCGAAAACACCAAAATTTGGGATGTCGAAAAAAATGACCAAAAAAGCAAGGCAAAAATGTCAAAAAATGACATGTCCCAAAAACAGCTGAAAAACACATTAAACCACATAAAATAGCCTCCCAAGACACGCCATAGCATAGAAAGTTGCAAAAAGGGCAAAAAATAACAGAATTTGGTATGTAGAAAAAATGACCAAAATTCAAGGCTATAGTTTGGTTAGAATGTCAAAATATTACATGTCCCAAAACCAGCTGGAAACCAAATTTAACCACATAAAATAGCCATTCAAGATACGCCATAGGGTAGAAAGCTGCAAAAAGGGCCAAAAACACCATAATTTTGCATGTCGTATAAATGACAAAAATTGCAATATTACAGTATTGAGAAAAACATCAAAATTTGACATGTCCCATCATCAGCTGGAAACTGCTTAAAAACAGCGTGCTAAGACATGCCATAGCACAGAATGTTGCAAAAACGGTCAAAAACACCATATTTTAGCATCTCGAAAAACGACCAAAAATGTCATACTCTAGTATGGTGAAAAAGTGCATGCTATATATTTGACGTATTTCAACAAAGTATACTATGGCGTTTTCGGCAATTTTTTCAATGTGCTTTATAATGATGTTTTAGGCTTTTTTTCAACATGCTACACTATGACGTGTCTCGACATGCTATTCAACGTTGTTTTCAGCCCTTTTGCTGACGTATCATAATTTGACATTTTTCGACATACTATACTAAGTATACAATATATGATAGCATGCGTTGTTAAATGCAAATATCATAGGCGCTGATAACAGTCCCATGCGTATATTAATAGTGGAGGCATAATAATGGCAGTAGTTTATTGTTGTATAATAAACTGGGCCAGATTCCTAGAGAGGAGAGCGGCTCCATCCAAAGTGGGATGGATGCCATTCCTCCTGATAAGTCCAGGTTTTCCCCATAAAGAAGGCCAATTATCTATGAAGCATCATTTGCTGTGGGCAAACGTTATAGTATAGCATGTTGAAAAAACGGCCAAAAACATAATTCTAAAGCACATTAAAAAAATGGCCGAAAACGACGGCGAGACACGGCATAGTATGGCATGTTGAAAAAACGGCCAAAAACATCATTATGAAATACGTTGAAAAAACAGCCAAAAATGACATAATATATTATGTCGAAAAATTTAAAATATGACATGTTGAAAAAAAGGCTGAAAACAACATAGTATAGCATGTGGAGAAACGTCATAGTAAAGAATGTTAAAAAAACAGCCATTTTTGACGCCACACTATACCGAGACATTTTTATTCTATTTTGGGGGACAATACATTGACTTTTTTTGTCATTTTTGAAGACATACTATACTGTGTCATTTTTGGGTCATTTCTGATGACATTTTATACTGTGATGTTTTGGTGTGATTACTGACGACAAAGTATACTTTGACGTTTTGGCGCTATTTTTGATGACATACTAAACTGTGATGTTCTTGCCTGATTTTTGACAACATGCTACAGTTTGACGTTATTTTTGATGACATACTATACAAGACGTATTTGCATGATTTTTCAAGTCATACTATACTATCGCGATTTGTTTTTTGTCGGCGCTACTTGACGAGTTCAGAGTGAGAAGGGATCGGTATCTCTTCAAGTAGAAATTCTACAGCGAATTACTATATTTCGTTTATTCTTTGTGTACATGCATCTATGTGATTTGAGGTTGTATTTCAGATTTCTGTTTTCTCCATGCCTTTTTCTATCCTCTTTCCCTGTCAAAAAATTATAAAAGCTGCGTTGGCACCTATAAATGAAAGTTTTGACTGCTTTTTGGGTGCAGGAGGCTCAACCTGCTATACATCATGGAAACCAAGTTGCAAAAAGAGCAAGTTCATATCAATCAGAAGACTGAAATCTCAAAAAATGATGAGATGGATGACTTGACAATATGTGGCAGGATGAGTTCTGTTTGTTTAAACTACTTTGTTTTTCTAAATAAAGGAAGTTAAGACTGTATATCACAGCTTGTGGTGCTTCTGTGCTGTAGAGCCGAGTTACAAACGACTGTGTGAGCAAAATACAGACACGGGGCGAGGGGTTATTCTAAATTACATCAGGCCCCTTGGTAATACTAGTCCTGTGCAAATAGGGCTTTTTGATTATGAAAATGGTTTGAGAAAATATCAAATGAAATATAAGAATGAAAGATAACGCTACTTATAAATTCATAGAACTCGTAAAAAAGTCACAGAGCACATATTTGTTTGGGAAAATGTGATATACTTCGTACATCTCAGCCGTCACTTGGATGTGCCGACTTTCAGGAGACTGAGCGAATCATTAGTCAACTGACGGAAGGAAACTTGAGAAAGTTGTTTTAAAGGCACAAAAGGCAACACGTTGTCAAGGCCAGTTGACAAAACGGAGTCAGATTGCCCTCCCTGCCTGCGATCAGATCTTTAGCCACACTTCAGAAAGAACAGTCACCATGGCAACTGGCAATTTGGAGATTCCTGAGTAGGCAGGTAAGGGGACGACTGACACAGTGTTGATCTATGAATGAGATAGACTGCTTTTGCTTTGTTTCAGTCTGCACCGGCATCTCATGGCTACAGCTGCATCACTCCTGCACTGCTCCTTCACAGAAAGAGGCTTTTAACGACTCCGCAGCGACAATGTTCCCTCTTTAAATCAATGTGAGGACTTGGAGACCAATACATTCAGTACAGCCATTCCTGCACATGATTTATGTTCTGATCAGTGTACTCTGCATTGTTGGGGTCATGCATCCTTCTGCAACATGCTACAATGTCTCAAAGGCATTTTTGCACAGCCTGTACTTTGATTCCTGACATGAGAAACACCTGCGTCTCCTCTACAGAGCCTGTAACACTTCTGTCTGCTGATGATGCCTCAGAGGGGAGTCCTGCTTCACCATCTACTGTCCTTTTTCACCCACACTTCCTTATCTCTATCCCTAAAAACAGACAAACAATGTTAGCAACTAGTGAAAATAGTGTGATATTTGGCCAGATATTTTTTGCAGAAGGAGACCAAAACAGCAAAAAAAACAACTTTGGACTAACAAAAAAAAAACTTTGGATTTAAATGCACTCTGTCTCTGTAAATTGTTAAATGGGATGCCTTCTAGTATGATCTGTATGCGCAGATGCATGAAAGCTGTGTGACATGCACAAAAATGATGAATATAGTAACTTCACAGGGCTGCCAAGTCTCGTGTGCGTGTTACCGTGACACACACACGCAGTTGACACTTTTCACACACTCTCATGCAACAAGTGCATTTTCTCGCAGGGAAAAATAAATATCGGATAACTTCTACTTCTCTCCTTCTCTCTCTCTCTCCACTTGCGCACCCAGGCTGTTTGAGCGACTTGTCTGCCCCCCACCAGGCTACATTTGCATGGCTGGAATGAGAAAAAAGTAAGAAAGAAAAAGAGAAAGTTAAGCTGATGGAAATGTCATTGGATTTGCACAGACCTGATCATTAGACAAAGTTTTGGACTAATTGAAAATTTTAATTCAAGCTTGTTTGCCAAAAAAAAATAAATAAATGCCCGTTACCTTCTCCTCACTGATGCTTCTCATTCCCCTCGCTGATTAGAAACAAAAACAGGGGGTGTTATTGCAGTTGTGCGGTCGTCATTCATCCATCAATCCATTTTCTATCGCTTATCCGTGGCCGGGTCGTGGGAGCAGCAGCCAGAGTATTCCAGACGTTCGTCTCTCCAGCAACACTTTCCAGCTGGTCCTGGGGGGACCCCAAGGCGTTCCCAGGCCAGATAAGATTTGTAATCCCTCCAGCATGTTCTGGGTCTGCCACAGGGCCTCCTATCAGTTTGACGTGCCTGAAACACCTCTAACGGGAGGTGCCCAGGAGGCATCCTGATCAGATGCCCGAACCACCTCAACTGGCCCTTTTCGACACAAAGAGGCAGCGGCTCTACCCGAGCTTTCTCCAGATGTCCGAGCTCCTCACCCTGTCTCTGAGGCTGACTGCAGCCATCCTGCAGAGTTTGTAGCTGCGATCTCATTTTTTCTGTCACTACCCAGAGCTCATGACCATAGGTGAGGGTTGGGACGTAGATGGACTGGTAAATCGAGAGCTTTGCCTTCCAGCTCAGCTTCTTCTTCACTGCAATGGTCCGGCGGAGTATTGCACCAAATCGCCTGTCCATCTCATATTCCCTTGTAGCGCCATTTGTGAACAAGACCCATAAATACTTGAACTGCTTTGCTTCGTGGCAAAAATCGGGTTTGCGTGTCCCTGTGATCCTGGGAGCTGTGCTGTCGGTGGCATTAGCTCTTCGTAGGGCCCATTCGAGGAACAAGTACCTCGCCTAGTACAGGGACATCGGACCTCCTCCTGGAGCCAGACCAGAGGGGGCCATGGGGCTCGGTCGGGCACAGCCTGAATGTCTGGTCCCTGTGGGCTCAGCACCTGCAGGGACAGGGATCAGGGCCGGGCAGCAGGAAGGGGCAGGGCCCGCGGGCGTGCTGACTCCTGGCTTTGCAGAGTTTGTCATCTTCTTTCCTAATTTGCATGCTTTTTCTTGATTTAGTAGTTGGTGAACAACATGCTGATGACGACAGGCAGCATCTGGTATAAAGTGTGCAATGTGCATGTGTGGAACGGCAGACTGATGCAGGTCCTCAGCTGTAATATAAATGGAGCAGCGTGCTTTTTCACATCCGCGTGAACGTTACAAGTCCAAAGAACCTGGTGTCATCACACCATGCACATCATTTCCTCATCTGAATTTCTGCTTCCATCCAAATGTAACAGAAGAATGGAGCATTGGACTTCTATCTGTGGTGCTCACATCAACTGAAAAAAATAACATTACACAATTTAACAGCAGATTCTTCAAGGTTTAAAACTTTGGCAGTGCTTGAAGTATTAAGAACAACTGTATTGTCAGTCCAATACATCTCATCGCCTTCAACAGCGACGGCATTCAAAACTCCACAAAGAACAGTTGAAGTTCTTTTTTTCATACCTGCTGGAGTTTTGAGCTTCTGTGACTGCTTTACTTCTTTATTTTCACCTTTACTTCTACTGTGGATAACCCACGGACCTCACTGTGGACTATTTTATTAGAACTTTATCGACTTGACCTTTTCATACTTTTCTCGGTGATGGTTTGTGTTCCCGACAGTGATCTTAACACTCACTACACGGCGAGTTTGTGTTTGTAGAAAACATGCTACCATGTTCACTGCTGAGACTCATATTTTGCTCCTGTGGTGAAAGGACAAACACAATTCCAGCATTTATTTATGGGTATTAGCAAACAAGGAACATCCAATTGTGTTATTTGCCTCCTCCTTTAGGAAAAAAGTCTTATTGGATTTCAGACAATTGAATTTAAAGACAGACTCAGGGTCAATTTGCTTTGATCATTCCTTAAATATGTTTTCTCTCACTGGGTGACTGGTCTGCAGCAAAAACCTTGTTTAAACATTTTACTAGGAGCATCTTTTTTTATAGCAGGTTGTTAAATGTTTATAAATGAAGATGTTTCTCTTTAGATCCCATAGATCTATAGAGAAACCACAGATCTATAGTTTCTCGATAAATCTATAGAAAACTACACTGCCTCCAGCCCAGTCACCAGAAGCAAATGTTGGCATTGTACGTTTCTGCAAACAACAAATATGATACATTTGCACGTTTCATAAGTATCATATTGACGTTTCTAAAATGATGTAGTATATGAGCTGACTTTTTCATTGGGAAGTGGAGGGGAAAGAGGACAGCGAGACGCCTGCCAGCTGCACACCACAGTTCAAGGCCAACAACAAACAACAACACATCTCTCTTTTGATGACCCTTCTCAGTGTTTCTATAGGCAACCCTCAGAGGTGTTTCCACCACCAACGTACGACAAAACTGACCATCAGCACACAATAATATCGTTTTTAGATGCTTTTAATTCTGGGCCTATGACAGCAACACGACAAACGTGTTTCGAGCAACAGTCTTCATCAGCGTCTGACTGCTGGTTGAAGCTCGTTCAGCCCAGAACTAAAAACATCGTGGCATTTGAACAACTGAACCTGGGTGTTTTTACTCACACGCTGTGGCACACTGAGACCAACAAATTTCATCACTGGCTGTCTTTTGTTGACTCTTTCTCGCGTTTCCGTTGGCGACCCTTTGCAGCACCACAGAACCTGAATGTTTTTTGCGGCACATTGTGGCATTTCCTAGCTCTGTTTGTGGCACCAAACCTGGGTTTTTTTGACACATCACAGCAATTCAAGACCAACACACACCAATACTGACCACCACCAAACTTGGGTGTGCTAAGCGACACATTGCAGCATTTCCCAGCAGAATTTGAGGCACAAAAGCAAAATGTTTTCCTGACACATCATGGAACTTTGAGACCAAACAATACTGGTTGTCTCTTGGTGATCCATCAAATTGGTGACCTTTAGCAGACTTTCTACCCCAAACCTGAATGTTTTTAGCAGCACATAGCAGCATTTCCCAGCAGTGTTCGTGGCACTAAACCTGGATGCTTTCTACCGACTCATCATCACAGAGTTTTAACTACTGAACATGGGTGTCTTTTAACCGACCCATCCCCGCTTTACCAGCAGCTTGTGAGCCACCAAATGTGCCTGCTTTTAGCTAAAACAATCTTTTCCTAACTGTCATCAAGTGTTTTTTGTGTCTAAACCTAACCACAACTCCACCACAGCATTTTTGATATTTGTGGTTTGCAGAAACATTTTTGTGTTTCTCAATCTCTCCCAAACTGACTGTGACAAAGTGGTAAAACGACAGCACTTGTATTGTGCATTTGTGGTCATTCGACCATTCAAAGCGCTCTCACACTACGTCATATCCACCCATTCACGCACACATTCATACATTGGTGGCCAAGGCTACCGTTCAAGGTGCCACCTGCTACTCAGAAACCATTCATACACACTAACACTCCAAAGAACAGTCATTGAGAGCAAATTTGAGGTTCAAAATTTTGCCAAACAATACTTCGACATGCAGACTAGAGGAGCTGGGGATCGAACCGCCAATCTTGCAATTGGTGGGTGACCCACTCTACCTCCACAGCCACCCCATAACACCAGAGGAGGTGCGATAGTGTATTAGGAGACACATTTTATAATAAAACCAAGTGCCCAATTGACTGCACTGATGTACATTTATGAAAAAAAACCTTTATTCCATAATTTCTGGTCCTTGGTAGTAATGCACATTTGAGATATAAAATAAACCATAGGTATGAAAATAGCATGGGCAGATTGTAAATGGAGCCAAAGGAGAAATATCATCAAAACAACCCCACTCACAGGACACCACGTCGTTGAGGAGTACAATCTCAACACTTGCACTTGACTGTACCATTGAGTAATGAGATATCTATGTCACACTGAAGCCACAAATATGAAAACACAAAGCAGAAGAAGTGTACAGTCGAGTATTGTGTATACAGCGAGTTAGATAGGAGATAATACATGTCAACAGAAATTTGATTCACCACTGTTGAAATACACCGCAGATAGCAAAAAGTTTGGCGACAGAATGAAAGCTGCTCTGTGTTCAGCAGCAAAGACACTTGTCAAAATCCTCATCAGCACTCAGAGTGGCTGTTAGTGAGATTTCTGTCACAAAAAATACAACAGTGGATGAATTAGTAAATGACATAAACCATCTTAGAGCACTTCTATGCTAATTATTTCTGTTACGCTCAAATTTTCCAATCAAACAACACTTCACAGCACTTAATACATAGAAACTAAAGCCTGAACTGAACAATTTCCTCCAACATGATTTAAAATGTCAGAAAATGAACTGAAACAGAAATGTCTTTGGCTTATAATACTTACTGAATGTGGCTTAGAATCAACGCAGTGTTTGCATTGAGTTTATTGTACTTCAAGTCACCAAAACGGCACCAATAATTACGTGACAAAACTTCCCAATCACAAAAATACATAACTTTCCTTGCGAGGGATTTACATAGCACATTAGTTCCATGTCTAAATGTCTGTCCGCCAGTCCAGCTGATCCTCGGCACAGATGACACAGTGCCCAGAGCTGGTTCACTAGTTCAGTCTGGAGCCACACACATGCCAATACTGGCCCAGGATCAAAATCCAGCCTAAATCCCTCCCCGTGTTTAGCCCCTTTGCTTTCCCAATGTCTGGTAGATAATACCGAAATATGTGGCCTGGCCAGTTGGAAAAACACGATGCCAAATCAACAGTAAATATGACAGGGAGGGTGGACATTAACCCTTTAAAACCTGAGCAATTTAGTTGATTTTTTGCAATAACATGGGGAAAAGGCAATGAGCTACTTAAAAAAGACATTACTTAAAAATTAGCAAGAAATTAGTAAAAATAATTAAAAATAAATAATACTAAAAAATGGAAAATATATACATAAAAAAGAGAAGGGAATGACCCAAAAAGTGCTGAAAATTGAAAAAGAAATTTGCTGTAACATAATTTAAAACAAAACTATAATAATTATGAATATTGTTTTCTGGACTATAGCCTCCTTTTCTTTAATTTCCTGCCTTAAAAAAATCCAGGTATTCTTTTTTGAGGGTTTATGTAATTTTTTGTAATTTTTGGGACATTCCTTGCTAAGTTGTACTCTGTCTTTTCCCCCATGCTTTTGAAAGAAAACAAACCAATTTACTCAAGTTTCAAAGAGCAAAAGAGGTTGTAAAAGGCATCTGAGCACAGCACAAGAAAACAGATGTCGATCAGGGTTTCAAAGGGTTAAGCTTTTTAAACTTTTTAATGGTTTGAGGGGAGTGGCCACGGACAGTTGATGGAAAATCTGTAGCATCAGTTTAAAGGCACATTGAATTAATTTTGGCCATATCTGTCATCTTGCTAAATGAAGCATCATTTGTGAAAGTTTGATATAAACCCTCTAAGTCAAAAGTCACACCTGCACACCGACTCTAATCTATTTTTATTTCACCACATTAGACTATATTATTATTGTCCTATATAAATCCCTTAAAGGAGTACTTCATCTCCCAAATGACGATGTGTATATCAATTACTCACAGCATGTTACATTTAATAGGTAAAGAAAACGTTTCTCGCATGCCTCAATGGGCTGGCTGTTCTCAAAAACTGTCTATACGAAAAGTAATGCATCGCAAGATGAAGCAGTCCCGACCGGTCTAGTAAGGGAGCAGGCTGGGGTGGTGTGCAAAGAAATTGCACAAACTGAAATAGCGAATATAAAATCAGTCTAATAGAAACACGACAATTTTGAAAAAAACTCCCATTTATCGCAAAAACTTGCATGAGGTGCTATTTCAGGTGATACAAAGAAGCCATATTTTGCAAAATTGCAATGGAAACAGTTTTTCTGCATTTTACAGGTCACATGATTTATGGCTATGTGCTTGTTGGTAGGAACTGGCTCCCTCAGGCATAATGCAGCAAGAGCTACAAGAGCTGTTATTGCATCGGATAACTCTTCAAAAGTTGAGCGGATCATCAGGAAGATTCAAATCTACAAATTCTCTGTGAAATCGTGGACTATCACCTCCCAGAAATTCGTCATATGTGGCCACTCCCATGTACAAGGGGCTTGCCTACGTCGCCTTTGATTGGAAATAATGATGGCTAGTGCGGCGGCTGCAATAGAAATAAACCTGCTAATGTTTTGAACATCCATCGCCATGCTTCCTTGAATGTTCACTCAATGGAAACACACTCATCTCACAGTTGTTTATCGACATTTCAAAAATATCTAAATTAAATTTTGCATAAATCTGTAGACCAGCAGCTCCAATGTTCAGAGAGGTAAAATTAATAAAAAGCTGGCTTTGAGGAGAGCATAAATAAGTTTCACTTTTAGTTTACTTCCCTGTCTGAAAGGGCCGTCTGTTTGGGAAGTAACGAGCATACGACTGGATAAATGAGACTTGGATTAAACTGCATGAGTTGTGTGAGAGTTTTTATACAAATGTTTGGTATAGTTTTGCTGTTGTTAAATATGGACCCAATATATCAACAATTTTCTCCATTTTCAGATTCTTTGTTCACCGTGGAGGCAAGCGAGAAAATTTTTCTTTACAAATTGAACATTACGTGGTGAGTGATTGATACACAAATCGTGCTTTGGGAGTGAAATATTCCTTTAACTGCCACAAACAGTATCATATATAAAATGTGATAATAATGCACTTTCAAACACCATTCGGAATCGTAATCACAATAACTCTCAACCTTAAACATTTGTATGTTACTCAAGAAAACTACTACGGCGTTAAATTAAACAACGTTGTTGTGTCTGCTGCTGCTCTGTGTTTCTGACACTATTGCCTGATGATACATCGTGAGACAAGACAGTATGATTTCAACAATCAGGGCCCTCTTGTAAGTTTGTTTTGGCAGAATACAAACTTATAAATAGGTGCCTCCTGGTGGCTCGGCTGGTGGAGGTGAACCAGCCTGGGATC
This sequence comes from Plectropomus leopardus, assembly GCF_008729295.1. Lineage (NCBI taxonomy): Eukaryota > Metazoa > Chordata > Actinopteri > Perciformes > Serranidae > Plectropomus > Plectropomus leopardus. The sequence continues at coordinate 33,964,744 of NC_056465.1, forward strand.
TCTGTCATATTACACCCCCCCCCTCTGTCAGTAGTCTAATGAAGGCAAAAATGCCCCACAAAAGTGTGTGTTCTTTGAATCATGTTTGATCCTTACATGGTAATGCCAGAGTTATTGTAAAGTATAGCACCACTCAGAACACCTTATTGCATCGCCCTTCATCTGTCTGCAGAAGGGGGTCAGGACACTGTAGCATCTGGGCTCCACAAAGGAATTCATTAACAATGTGGTATAAAACAATTGTTTCGCATCCACATTGTGGCCAACAAAACGCCACTTGCGGCAAGTTTATTTGTTATTACTAATTTTGATTTTTTGAAAAAAGAAAAGAGCCAAAGAGACAGAGGAACTGCTGTCTGTACTGTGTTGAGGAGACCCCATGAACAGGTGCGCTAACATGTGGCTGCATCCATTTTCATTCTGCATCTTGTTTGTCTGCAGGCACAGTAGGCGGCACTTCACACAAGTGCTGGCGGAGTTTATTGTTTTTCTCCTGTAGGAAATATTGACTGTTCACTCTCACATCTACTGCCACAATGTGAAATCAAGCATCAACCATGTTAATCGCTAAATACTCCACAAGTCAAAAGCCTGTATTTTTTTTTACTCATTAAGGTTTAACCACAACACTATGCTGTATGTGCAGTATCAAAAGGTATCAGTGTAACTGTTCAGCTTAGCAGCCAGGAATAAAATCGTTCGCATTGTGTGTTTCTGCAAACCACAAATACGTTACATTTGTCATTTCATTCATATCATATCAGCATTTCTGAGGTGATGTAATATGTGAGCTGACTTAATCATTCCCCACAAGTGGTTGTCCTTTAGAGACTTGTCACTGTGTTTCCTGCAGCTTTTCGCCTAAGAATGTGGGTGTTTTTTAATAATCCGTTACCATGTTTCCTGTAGTTTTTTTTTTTTTATCCACAAATGTGGCTATTTTGTAGCTACCTGTCACCGTGTTTCCTGGATTTTTTTTTTTTTTGCTGCAAACGTGGCATTTTTATAGAGACCTGTCACGGTGTTTCCTGCATTTTTTAGCTTAAAAAGTGGCAGTTTTGTAGCGACCTGTCACTGTGTTTCCTGCAAATTTTTTAGCAGCAAATGTGGCAATTTTGTAGCAACCTGTCACTGTATTTCCTGCAGGCTTTTAGCCCCAATCGTGGCTGTTTTGTGGCGACCAGGAGGTCTCCTGCATGTTTTTAGCTCCCAAACATAGGTATTTTTTAGTGACTCCTGGCTGTGTTTTCTACACCTTTTCAGCCCCAATCGTGGCTGTTTTGTAGTGATCTGTTACTATATTTCCAGTGGGTGTTAAGTTCCCAAATGTAGATGCTTTATAGCAACCTGTCACTGTTTTCCTGTGGCTTTTCAGCCCTCTAATATAGTGGGTTTTTTTAGGGACCTGTCCATATGTTTCCTCTAGGGTTTAGCTATTTTCTGCAGCGTTTCAGCCCAAAATATGGTGGTTTTGTAGCAACATGTCACTTTGATTCCTGCAGATTTTTAGCCCCTAGACGTGTGTTTTTAATGACCTGTTGCTGTACTTTTTTTGCCCCCAAATGAGGGTATTTTTGTGACCTGTCACTGTTTTTCCTGAAGCTTTTTAGCCCCCTAACCTGTTTTTTTTAGCAACCTTTTGCTGTTTCCTGCAGGTTTTTAGCCACAAACATGGTGTTTTTTATTAACAAGTTGCTGTGTTTACAGCAGTGATGTAGCAACAAGTGTTTTTGTTGTTGTTGTTGTTGTTTTTAATACATCGATGGGTTCTCTAACAACATTGTTACACCAATTTTTGTTTTTTTTAGTGCCAAACATGATTTTTTCCTAACCATAACCTCGTGGTTATTGTGTCTCAGCCTCACTACACATTGACAAAAGCTTTATTGAAATTTCAACATATTTTCTAAATAATGATGTGCAGATGTAATGTATACGTGGTTTGCAGGAGTGTACAATGCCAACTGTTATCTGGTGACTGGGTTGAACCATTACAGGGTTGTTCAAACTTGCCTGAAAACATAAATGACTGGGCACATATGTGAAATATTTGGCACATATATAGCAAATATAATAAAAGAAAAAAGCTCAAAAGAGGGATATAAAAAGATCCAGTTAAGTATACTGCCCAAGGCAAAGAAGTGGCCTTCACTGAAGTGAGGTCTTCCCCACGCTGAGGTTATTATCCGAGGTAAATCTGTATTTCTGGTGTTCATCTCAGCTCTGGGCGGCAACTCTAAGGCAATTCAACGGTTGCTAATGCCAAATCTAAACACAGGGAATCAGATTATGATACAAACAGTTCCTATCAAAACTAATGTTATCCCAGAACATTTTACAACTTATTCAGTGTAATGTTTAATTGTCTACTGCATGCAAATGAGAGTAAACGTCCAAACAGAGATGTTGGATTATCATATTTGTGCCTGCAGTAATGTACAAATGACACCCATTGTATTTAATTTGGGCATCCTGATAGCCAACTATGTTAGGAAACAAACTACAGGATTGCTGTTTGTTCAATGGCTGCAAGAAGAAACACAATAATTTGCCTGTTTACTTCATCTAGTGTGTCTTAAGAGCACTGGAAAGAAGTGGCTGCTATGCAACACAGATACATGGTGAGAATATCTAGAAAAATAACACTTGAATTACACATGTGGCTGCCTTTGTTCTCTGGGTGTTACATCTTGGAGGACCCCTATCTGTGACAATGTAGTTGGTAGGCATGAGAGACTGCTTTGTTATGTCCTCTGTCTGTATCATATCTAACCCAAAGTGTGTTATTTTTCCTAGACTCTTAAGCCTCCACAGTATAATACTAAAAGAATCAGGCCCATATAGATACAGCTCAATCAACCAACCAGTCATTGCTCGCAATTCTTTTACAAGACAACATTTTACATTTTGGGAAATCTGCAAACAACAGATGAGAAGATGGACACCACGCTCATGTCTGTATGCTGAGTTTGATTGTAGGTGGACTGCTTTCATGTAGAGAGGTGAAGTCCTGGTGTTGCCAATGAGACCTTATTTCCCCTCATGTATCCAGATATTTTTAATAAACAGATATTTTGCAGTATGATTTCGCCTCTTGTCAACATGCAAATGGACAGCTTCTAGAGAGTGGATTTTTTATAACTGGTTGCTGTTTCTGTGTGGACATAACAAACTAAGCATTTGGGAAAAGAGTGAGACAATCTCCTGAATTTGCATTTGCCCATCAATGCTTTTTGTTATGAGCAATAGCAAACTAGGCAACTGGTTACCAGCACTGTGTGGTAAAATGATATTTAACACCTGAATTTGGCAGTGCTTCGCCACTTGAATGGAGGCAGCTGCTACAAGCAATGTGTGCTCCACCTCAGTGTCCGCTGTTCAAAGTCTGCAAAAACTGAGGGTTTTGGATGAGACCTGGTCAAACCAGCAGATGGTGGGACATTTTCCAGAGAGTCGCTCAGTGGCGCATGAGGCCAAAATGGTTCAACTACCATGTTTAAATTTACCCAGATGATCTGGGGATCATCAGCACTACTTCGCCCTGTGTGGCCTATAGAGTAAACGCACTAAAGAAATACTGCGGTCGAGTGTGGCCAAGCAGTTAAAGTGCAATAAACTTTTGGCAAAGGAAAGGGGATACAGTAATTTAAAGAGAAAACTAAATCACCCACTTTTGGCTTGAGCGTCTCCTCCCAGGAATGTGAAAAAATCTCAAAAATGGGCAGGGCTGGGAGGGTGGCTAAGACACACCTCATCACCCAAGTGTGCCGCGTCTTGATCCACAGCACCTCCCTGCTCCCTGCATACACACAAAGTAGTTGGTTGGTGAGAGGGCAGCAACGGGGTGGCGACAAGTGGTGTTGAAATTAGGCTCTTGCTTCCAGGATCAGCCAACAGTCTTTTTTTTTTTTTTTAACTATTTATTTAATTAAAATTTGATTGCAATAACAAAGTTTCAACCTTTAGAGGCAGTCACTATGCATATTTCTAAAAAATTTAAATAATTTGCACTAAAATGTCAAGAGTTGGCGCTGAATCAATCAACAACACTACAAAATATCCATATTTGTTCCTATTTGACTAAAAAAAGATTTTTGGGGGTTGACTTTGGAAATGTTATCTGACCAAATGGATCAAATCCTGATAGTGAAACGGGTTTGTGATGCTCTGAAAATGTATCCACTGATTTACAGACGTTTTGCTCGCCATGTAAGTCAATAAGAAAAAGTTTTTTTTGGTTGCAGGGCATCACGTGGTGCTGTAATTACACTGTTTGGCCACTGCAAAAATCGGCTTCAATGCCCAACGCACTTCTTGGGGGCCTGCTTTATCCTAAACTAAGAAACTGGCTGCTGAGGTAGCTACATTTATATCATACAGACATTAGAGTGGTATCACTTTTCACATCTCTTTGCAAGAAAACCAATAAATGTATTTCCAAAAACATCCCCAAACTACTCCCTTAAAGGAAAGGTATCATTTAAATTTTTGTCATTTATAGTGATCTGTGCTAAATTACCTTTTGTGCCCACAGCAGTTAGCTGGTGGGTACAGCAAAAAGAGATTTGTGCCTGCACACACACAAACATAAATAATAAAACCATTCAAATCTTTGCCTTCACGTCCTCTTAACGTAAAAAAAAGTGCCAATAAAGCACATATCATTATTACTTCTGCTGTAAGGTTTATTCAAATCACTCTCTTCCCTGGGAACCAATTTATTTATTATAGCGTACAGGGCTACTAATGGTATTGCAAGCAGGAGGAATGAGTCACGCCTAATGGCTGAGAGTCAGTATGAAGAGATAAAAACCTTATGATTTTTCATGTGGTTGTTACAACAAATGGCTGTTTTATAAAAACTCAAAGCTCTGAATGAGAACAGCCATAATCAGTCAAAGCCAGGCTCTACTATTTTTTTTTATATAGAAATCATTATTCCCTGATTATTGTAGCAGATAGTATCTACCCCTCCAGAGGAAGGCACTATGAATGGTTTGAATGTCCTTGGGTTTTCATCAACTGGATTTGACTGATGGCTGGATAATAACGTGCCGGTACATTCCCTACAACACGAGTCACCCTCCTGAAGTTTGAGAAGTTTGGGGCAGCAGTGCAAAGCACATTTCCGTCTTTGTCTTCACATCGTAATTAGCACACAGTCCATCCCATCCTCCCTCTGTGTACAGCATTTTGGGAAACTGTATCGTGTTGTATTAGCATACCTGAAGTCACAGAGGCAGGAATCTCTGCTCGGCACGGGCCTGCAGACGCACGCCGTCTTTTATCTCTAGGTAGCACAGAAAAAGTTTATTTGGTGTTACCTTGTTATTATTCTTGATTTTCTCCTATGCTGTCCTTCTATTGTCACCAAGCAGTGTGCTAAAGGTAGAGATAGCCTACCCAGTAGACGATGTTGAACAGCAAGAAGGAGGTGGGAAAAAAGACGCGCGAGTACGCGTCCAGTTCAAGTAAATCTATGTGGACTCGTCCTTTTCGCCACGCACCTTCTTTACACTCCTCAAAGCAGCAGAAGAAGCTCTGGCAGTCTTTTCCGTCCAGGCACTCGTAGACACAAGCGTCCTCAAAGTCCTGCCAGTACAGGGAGTTGTTTAAAGCGATGACGGTGTGCGGAGGTCTTACATCCAGGACAGAGTAGTTCTGAGAGGAATAGTTCTGAGAAGAAAAAGACACGCAGAGAAACAGGAAATAAGAGGTTTTTGAGTCATGCTTGAGTCAGGTTTTTGAGGGTTTTTTTCCCCTGGTACAGACAACTTGTTTTACAAGGATTTTTAGATTTATTTTTCCCAGTAACAAATGTGTATTTTTAGCGACCATAGCTTGTTATAGTTTATATAGAGAGATTATATTTGTAGGACTTTACACATTGTATTTTAGGAAAACCCTGCATGGTATATCTTTAAAAATGTGCAGTTTTAAGGCTTAAGATTCATGAGGACATACGCATTATGAAATTGGTATGCATTGCAACTTCATAAATCTCTGATAAACTTTTGCAAAGGTATTTGCAGTGGGGCAGCACGTTCTTGTATTATCAACAGATAAATCCTGCAGTGGGTCAGCTTAATGCAAATGGGACACCAACTCTGCAACACCTGTGGTTATTTACTTGAGTATTTTGACAGACATAAAGACATATTTTCATTTTAAAAACATTTTATAAACCAAGATCTCTATATCCCATTTTTTGTCTCTGTCTAACATTACTGATTAGAGCTTTGGTTTTCTGCAGAGAGCACGAGGTGACAGTCTGCACTCCTTTCCTTCAGTTGTTCAGTCTGATGCACTGTCCCTTAAAATAGTAACAGTCTTATCAGAAGAGCTTATAAAGGGCATCATCTCAACCCTGAAATTATTTCTCACTTCCACTTTGTGATAAAAACAAAGTGCTGTCAGAGAAAAGCTACTTTTGTAACAAGTGACAGTAATCCTGTACATAAGGGCATCACCTCAATCTACATTTTATCATTCACATCACTGACAGCTTCACTGTTAGGTCATTTTAAAGAATATTGCAGCAAGAATATCTAATATATCTATATACAAAACAGTTGATTCAAGGTCAACTCACCGGTCTTTTACGTTCCATGCAGCTGGGTCTTCGAGCGCTGTACGAATAGAAATTCAACGTCGCGTACTCCATCAGAGCGGCAAAGACAAACAGGAAGCAGACAGTGACGAAAAGGTCCATGGCAGTGACGTAAGACACTCTGGGCAGTGACGTCCTGGCCACACTGCTGAGGGTAGTCATAGTCAGCACTGTGGTTATACCTGGAGGACACAGAAGAGGACAAACTTACCTGAGGCACCGCCCACAGGTTATAATGGAGATCCACAAGGTTTGTGCTGCTGTGGTAAAAATAGCAATACTACAGTGTAGAAATACTTGATTGTAGGTAAAAGCCTTGCATTCAAACTTATACACAAAGTACAAAGCTATTGGCATAAAAATACATTTATAGTACCAAAAGTACAAGTAAGTACAATGCAATACTGCCTATTGATATTACTCCTTCAATCATATATACTGTGTTACTGTATTATTATAATCGATGCATTAACATGTTCACTGAGTTTATGCTGCAGCTGGTAAAGGTGGAGCTCCACCAGCCTGCCTGGCTACCTGCTGACGGTCAGTTTTGGGGGAAACGACTCCCCAAGATAGTGGAGAGGAGGTGGGCGGGGTCAAACGATGCACAGAGTAATACTGTATTCAGTTATATAATTTTGTTAAGATTATTCAATATATGAGAATGTAAAACAAAAAAAAAGTCCTTTTTTTTGGGGTGCTATCTGCATGAACCTCCAAATGGCCCCTAAATGCCCAAAATGCCCATTGGCTAATCCGGCCCAGGTGCTGAAACTCAGTTGGACTGTGAAACTAAACTCCGTTTTATTTCCTCATTTTGCTGAAGAAGCATGAGCGGATGCAGGATTATAACAAAAACTGTGGACAAAGAACTTGAAATCTTTGTTAAAGCTTTGACCGATCCTTGCAGTATTTGCCTCGAGATCCTTCATGATCACTTTAAACCCAAGAATCAGATGAACACTTTGGTTTTATACTGTCTTGGAGAAGACAGAGTGGAAAACTCTGTTGACGACAAGGAATTTGAAGCTTTGTAGCAGAGATTACTTTAAAATATTACGTTAATATAAGACTAAAATGTGCAGAGTTTTAGTAAAACTTGCTGAAGAAAGAAGGACAGGATAGGATAGAACAGAATAGGGTTAACTAACTAATTGCTACCATGGTCAACATACAACAACTAGACATAAAATGAATACAGTACAACGTACAACAATAAATATAGCACCAAGCATTGTCAACGAAGGAGCGCAAGAGTCCACCACAACAACTATAGTCAAATGCTTAAAGTATTCACGCAACTGCCTCCGAAAATGAGAGAAAAAGAAAACGATAGGTAATAAATAAATAAAAAAGAGAGAGGAAAAAATACTATTAAGGAAGTGCAATTACGCAATGTGCAAAATTAACGATGCCACCTCTGGAAAATGTGCCATCTTGCTACAGCAACCAACTCAAGCGACAAATGCAAACTACAGTGACAATAACCAAAATGCAAAAACAGCGACAGTAAAAACAACACCAACTGTCCAGTCAGATACAGTACAGCCTTATTAAAAAAAACGATTTATGCAGCAACAAAAGACCTCCCAAATCTTTCTGTGGAGCAACTGGGTAATAGGAGCGAAAGGTCATTTGACACTGGACTAAGACTAACAAAATAAAAATAAAAAAAGCTGACAAAATTAACAATAATCACAATCAACTTCTTTCACATCACACATAGAAACTGATCCATTGTTAATAAAGGCACATTGATTAGAGCAGCTTTAAGATTTTCTGGACTGACTGCGTGCAAAAGTGCCTGCAGCTGCCTGCTTTAAGTACTGGTCTTCACGGTAAAAAATAACCATATCTTATTTAAAAGTGTCATTAAGCTGCTGAGTTAGTCATTTAGACTGACAGCAGATGTTATTGATGTCACTCAGACTGACAGACGTGAGAAAAATCTCTCAGCATCTCGCTCTGATTTCATTCTTTCCTCTCTCCCTTCTCCTCCTCCACGATCATTATAGAGATGCCTATAAGAAAAAAAACAAAAAACATCTGTGACTGTTTCACTGAGGTTCCCATGGTAACAAGCTGGCCCCATCTATTTCAGGCAGACACCTCACAATTTTCCTTTAGCCTCTGCTTGCCACAGTGATTACACTTACCTGCCTTCTGCTGATGCTGTGGCACAGATTCAGGAGTTTTTGCTCTAAACGGTAGATTAAACAGCAAGCATTCATCTTAACCGACAACTGAATGTGAGGGTCTCTGTGTCGAGGGGGTCAAACATAAATGCTTCAACGTATGTGACCACTTTCCTTAAGCATGTGCACGGTGTGATAACTTCCTGCTGAGGTAAGTAATTAAGGGTCAAACCTGAAATGTAAGGTTGTCTGCTCTCGGGTGAAATCACCCCAATCCTTTTCTACACCTGAAGGCCTTTATCTTCACTCCCACGGCAGCTTGACTTCCCCTTGTACTCTACTATCAGCCTACATCTAAGATCCATTCATAATCTTCTCTCTCCTGATTTCCATGCAATTGATCCAGACGCTCTACACCAAAGATGGCACATTAATAGCACTTATTCATTTTTTACCTCTCTCTCTTTCATCAGTTGTGAAGCACGGTGGCTCTCAGCACCTGATACAGACACTATAGGTGGGTTTCCATTACAAATTTGCGCAAAACTTGAGCAATATTTTCGAAATGTTGACAATACACAATTCCACTGAGTGATGCTGTGCGACTTCTCTCACAAAAACATTCCCAGAAGCATGACGATGGATGTTCAAAACATTAGCAGCTTTATTTATATTGCAGCCACCAAACCAGCTGTAATTATTTCCAATCCAAGGCAATGTGGGTTTAACGCAAGTGATAATGAAAAGGCAAGCCCCTTAAAAGTGGGAGCGGCCATGTATGAGGGATTTCCGGGAGGTGTAGATTTCACAGAGGAACTGTGGATTCAAAACTTCTGAAAGATCTGCACAACTTTTGGATGCATGATGCCTCTTGTAGCTCCTGCAGCATCATGTGGGAGTCAGTTCCTACCAACAAGCACATAGCCATAGCATCATGTGACTTTTTCAAATTGCCTTAAATATAACCTTATACGGGCTAAAAAACAATTCTTGTGATATATGGGAGTTTTTTCAAAATTAACGTGTTTCAATTAGGCATATTTAATATTCCCAATTTCATTTTGCGCAATTTGAGGGTTAATTGAAACCCGTCTAATGGGGACTGGCTGGTAGGATATTTGGGTACACAGAGGGCACACTGTGTCGCATGTTTCCATTTAAGTGGAAAGACACAACTTTTTCCCCTTCTAGCCTTTGCTGGTTTGTTTGGTTTTTTTTCTTACTTTGTCGTTTGTGTGAACTGGATGTAAGGGTGTGGGTGTGCATCTGTGTAACTGGCAAACAGGTAGGTACATGTATTTGCATGCCAAAAGATTATAATTTGAAAATATATAAATAAAGTTGCAAAAAATGCCTCTCCACTTCAGGGTCTGAGTAAACATCACACATCCACTCAAATTATTCAGATAAAATATGTATAATTTCTAAAAAAAATTGCAAAGATAGCTCAGTAGTTTGCACTTACTGTTCAAAAGAGGCACGCTAACATACTCATGTTTTTGTAACTTCAGTGTAAATGTTTGAAATTGCTTTTTTTTTCTTTCCTCCAATTCCATACTTGAAGGACTTCACTCAGACACGAAGAAAGAAAATAACTGGATGAAATCAATTACCTTCACCAAAGTGATCCACAGGACTGCACAACAACTAACAGAGAGCATGCACAAAAGAGAAAAAGCAACAAAACAGAAAAGCAGATGGAGTGACTCAAAGTAAGTGACAAACAAATATCCGTGCAGTATAGATGCGGAGTAAAGACAGAGAAAATCCACAGCAAAACATGATTAAAATCTGCAAACAGAAACCTTTAAAAGGAGGACCTTGAGATGATGTCTGCATCAGTATTTGTACTTACTTCTAACAGCTGAAGTTTAAAGAAATGTTCCAGACATAAACCCACAGTGTCTCCTGGTTTGGACAGACTTACTGAGCTGCAGTGAGACCACAGTACCTAAAGCCGTTCTGGCTGGCGTGGCGTCCTTTTTGATCCAGAAGGACACCCAGGAGAGGACCACGGTGAGGATGCAGGGGATGTAAGTCTGGATGGTGAAGTAGCCCATTCTTCTACTCAGGTCAAAGTACACGGTCATCAACACATAATCACCTGTGTGTGAAAACACGACATGAGAAACTTTACGGACACACGCTCCAGTCTGTAGGCGGGTTTCCATAAACACTCAAACTGTGCAAATTAAAATTGAGACTATAAAATACGCCTAAAAAACTCACAAAAAAAGTGTTAAAGCTCACATGAGGTGGTATTAAATGCGATTCGAAAAAAGCCATATTTCACAAAACTGCAATGGAAACACTTTTTGGGCTTTTCTAGGTCACATGATGCTATGGTTTTGAGCTTGTCAGTAGGAACTGGATCCCTCATGATGCAGCAGACGCAACAAGAGCTGTTATTGCATCACATAACTCTGAGAAAGTTAAGTGGATCATCAGAAAGTTTTTTTATCGACATTTCAAAAATATCACTTAAAGGTTGCGCAAATCTGTAATGGAAACCCGCCTACTGTGGACACGAGCACAGAACCTGCACCAATGAGGCAAAAACAAAAAACGTTAATAAACCATACAAAGTCTGATTCAGTACACTGTATAAAAGAAAATGACGTCTGCCGACCAAAAAGCTACTGTGCAGTCAACCTTCACATCAACTATGGAGGTTATCTGCACTGTCATGCTGCCCCATTAACACTTTAACACCTAAATCCTGTGTATCTCAGTGCATTATTCTTTAACTACAAGTGGCCAATTTTGCACTCAGTATTCTCTGTATTTCACAGTTAGATGGACAGCCAAGAAGAAGTAGTCATCTCTCGTGCTTCAAAAGATACCTTGCATCTCTTCACTCATTGAAATGTAGTAATTACAGCACATGATTTAGTATCTCTACAGCCGATATCTCCAACACTCAGATAAGCTGCACTACAAGTACTGAGAGGGAAAATCCGTATTTTCGATTTAGGGGTCCCTTAAACTTCAGACATCCCTCATGTATGCACTGATGTTGGCATAATTGGTTTTAGGTACTTTGTACCTTTTACATAGATAGAAGTGCAAATTGCTGTTAAACTAGAGTCTTGTCTTACAGCCCCTCCCCTCAGAGATTTTAAAACTTTGTTATCTGTTTTTTTTTGTTTTGTTTTGAACAAATCTTTGTAACTCTTTAAAAAATAACTTTATTGTGTGGTTGTCTCGTTTGTGTTTTGCTGATTGTATTCTTGAGAACGTTTCCTGGCCTCGTGTCTCTCTTGGAAAAGAGATCTTAATCTCAATGAGACTGCCTGATTAAATAAAGATGAAATTAAATTAGAATTGAACTTTTTAGGGGTCCTTCATTTAATATGAGAACAGAGGATTGTAGCAGTAAATACGTGTACAACAACATCAAGGTTACACTTTAACCCTCTCATTTAGCACTTATAAGCAGTGTATAAACACTTATCAAAAGCTGTAAATATACTATACTGTAGTTGTAATGGTATTTTACATGTTTATTAAGGTGCCTGAAGTCAAGAATGACACCTACAAGCTCAACATGCCACCTGTGCATGATCTGTATAAACAGTCAGTAAAATCTTTACAACACATTGTAAAGATTTGTTTATATGTGTATACATGTATCATGATTACAGCTACTGTATGTTATAATTCAGTACCTGTTTGCACATCAGTTATGCATATTCAGAGATGTTATAATTGTTGACAAATACATGAATACAATGTTCTCACATCTGCTTGCAGCTCCACTCTGTGTGTTATGAACTATTGTGCCAATGAGTGCTAAATGGAGCTGCGAGGGTTAAAGTGTAGTGTTGCATATATTGTTTAGTCAAGGATTAGGTGGCTTGCTTTAAAAGTTAGGCTTCATACAAAAAACTTCTATATGCAAATGATGAATAATATTTCTAAATATATAAGAGCTGAGTCAGCTCTATGCAGATCACGTACGGCCTCCTCTTAAGGGAAGTGATTTCTCTCTTCAGCCGATATCAGTTATTATTACTGGCAGGAGTATTGAATTCAATTATAAACCTGTATGATATAAATTGCGTCAGTCTGCAGAAATACCTTCTGACACATTGACAGTTACTATTTTGGTTGAAAACTATCAACAAAAAAACAACGTGTGGTCAGTTTCTTGCCTCAAACAGGTTTAGTGGAACATTTTAAGGCTGTAATCTAAGATTTTATATTATTAAATCTTAGTTTTTATACTATTTACTGTCAACTTTTTCCAGCACTTGTCATTCAGTCTATTTACATTTTGTGATGACCTCCTACAGTAGTTTTCATCATCAGTGACGGAGTCCGCCACTCCAATCTCTCATCAAAAATGCATCTGCAGAACAATAAATCATATTTTCTCTCCTTTTTTTATCTTTCTCTTTTTTTGGAAAGTACAATTAGTGTTAAATATTACAGGGGAGCCATACAGAACAGAAAGCCATAACCACAGTGAGCTGTAGATGATTTTTGGCATTTTTATCGGACATTGATAAGGCAGACAGGAAATGGGGGCGACAGCAGGGGCATGACGGGCTGCACAGATCCCCAGCTGGAATTATCTGGCGACATTGTGGGAAAGCGTCATGCGCTGTAAACACTCGGCTTTTACGGTGCTCCTGCACTGTCAGTGTTTACTTGATTTATAACAGAGATCTGAAGCAACTTTTTATTTCTCTGAAAGAGGACATACTGGCAACTCTGGACACCTGTGAGACGGTCTACAAATGAGATGTCATGCAAATGACATTCAGGCATTTTATAACAGATTCAGTGCAGACGGATGGCAGCAGCAGATGGAGACGAGGAGAGATAGACGGGTGCTTCGTGTCATGTACTTTCTGTTTTTTGTAAGCTCGGTCTTAAGAAAGAGACGACATTACATAAGCAGTGAAAGGACAGCAAGTGGTCTGAATAGTAGATTTGCACGTTTAATTTGGATCAGACTTTGTGGTCTGAAAAGGAGCTTAATGAAGAGTTTTTAGATTCATTTATAACCTGACTGAGGCGGAGAAACCTTAACTTGCCAATATTTGTTTTCTTTTTTAATATTCATAAGACAATCTAAAGCTCTTTTTACACTGAGATCGTGCTACAGGCGGCTACAAAATCCCGTCTTTACGCCGCCTTTGCAATTTTACACAGAACCAAACAATGGCGGCATCATGTCCCTGCGGTGTGTAATTAAGACAGCATGCCGGCATTGTGGAACCAAAGGAGGCGTGATGTTTAACACAACGGCATCCCCCTTTAGAGTGACAGAAAACATACGTGTTAGCAGCACTTTATAAACAATAACAAGGCAATAATAATCATTTTCTAGCCCTGTTAAAGGGGAGCTAATTTCGTCCTCTGCTCGTAGGGTAAGGAGCTCTGGCACCTCATTGATTTTCCGGTTAGCAGACACTTACAGTCACTCTTTTTCTTTAAGTTAGCTGCTAACAATTGCTTTAACACTCATCCTGTTCATGGTCCTATTCTGCAGCTGTCTTTTTTTAAACCTGTTTTTTTACCCTGATTTGCTACTGTTACACTGTCCCATGGTGGCTTAAAGGTGAAAAAAGTCTGCCCTTGGCTTGAGCGGTATGTTTCTCGATAACGTCATGAATGCAGGCGATTAAACTCATTCTATGTAGTGCACAGCATGCACCGCCAGAGCTCAGTCTAGTTTTCTACTGGTGAGACAAGCAGCTGAGCTGAAAGACACTGCGACACCTAGTGGTGGAGGGAGAAGCTACATGACTGTCAACAGTGAGGATTTTTTTCTACCAAACCAGAGCTGGTGATTGTTGAGACAGAGGACTTAGCCATCAAATTACTAGTAAGAATAACCAAAACGGTTTGGGTGAGTTTTATTTTCTTGCTGTCGAGTTTTAATTAAGCCAAGTCAGTCGTCTGTGACTGAGAAAAGTTTAATTTAAAAGCTGTGAAGTTGTATTTTTCTATTTGTTAGCACCACAAACTCATACTGTCTCTGTATTATATTATACTGTACTACAAGTATACTATTGTACTCTGTCCCATCCATTCCACAAGCATATCTTTTATACTGGATGGCGAGGCGGCTTAATGATGCAGTATTTAGGATTTGTTTTTTATAGTTTTGTGTTTTATTGGTATTTATTACATATAACGTTACAATAATTTTGATTTAGCACTTGGGCATTTTAATTGTTTTATCTTTTTTATGCTCTATCTTCATCTTTTTGTCATATTTTTATCCTGTTTGTTGTCAGGGGCGTCTGAAAACTGTGACGAATGGATGCCTTTCACTTTATACTTTATACTACAATCTACTAATAAAGGAACCTGGACCTGATTCTCTCACCTTGAACAAGCAGCGTAAAAGTTTCTTCTCCTCAGACTACTTTGGCTGTCCTACCATTTCAAACTTTAGAATACCAATCACAATCTCCAGATGATGTGACAAAACTTTTTGCACAAAGAAATTAATGATGAAATTAATAGGATTTCTGCCACCGGATCTACAAAGCCGGTGTCAGATCCAGATCCTACCTGCTGTGGTCTTGATTATGTCTGTAGTGTTCCTCAGGCCCATGAAATCAAACTGGTAGAGCCGCCAGGACTTTTGGTCAGCCGCCTCCACAGAGTTCTTCCTCCACTTGTAAATCATCTCATCTTGTGGGTATCCATCTGCAATTACACAGAGCATGTGTGTGTGACCCTTGGCGCTACATGGCACATCCTAATGATGGATCTCCTGTGCAGACGGACCTAAGGCCACCCAGAGCAGCATTTGTCTTGTGCTGGAGGCTGGCTAATGAAAAGACAGTCTGGAATACAGACGGAGGCAGAAGGAAAGTAGATTAAACTAAAGGTTTGGTCCAATAATGCACTGAATCCGTCTGGATGTTGAGCCTGACCTTCACATGATGAGCGCGGAGCCCGGGAGTGCTTTTACAATCGATCACGTGAGGTTAATGATGGGTTAATGATTCCATTTCTGCTGGTGTCGCACTAGCCTGGATCTTTTCTGTCTTAAACAGACACATAATCATTTTAAGTAGAAAAGCTAACAAAATTATGATCTTGCCTGATAGCAATTTGATGTAATAGGCTTTCAATTAACAAAAACATTAACTGTGAGGGAAGATGTTGCCCAAACTACTAATTGTTTTCAAACATGCTTGATGAATGAATTCCATTAACATTTGTCACAGCTCTCTCATTTGCTATTAATGATGCCATTAAAGATTCAGCGACTCTGATTCACAATATTCAGAAAATAAGAGCTTTCTGCTGGAAACAGCTCTTTGACCGAGAAAACTTTTATGAATGGAAACACTAGATTGGCAGTTTTCTGTATCACATATGCATAAAACAATATAAATGAGCTCACGGCAAAAGTTGTGATGCATTTATGAAAGAGCAACATTCATATGACTAAAAACACATTGGCCTGACAGAAAGACATGGTACCTTTCAAAATAAAAGTACTTTTGGTGTAGTTTCTACCATCTTAACGTCACAGCATTTGAGGTAATATTTGTGGTTATTTCTATTTTCTGACACTTTTAAACAACTATATTTCAGAGGCAAATATTGTTTGCTGCACAACATTAAGCTGACATCAATAGTTAGTGTTTTTCTCATTTTATTTTAGATTTTAAAATCAAAGTTTTATGAAACAAGACTTAATTAAATATAATGCATTGTTGTCTGGTAAATGGTTGACTGACAGTAATTACACATGAATTAATAGTTATACTGTTAACAATAAATTGGTCATTAATACTGTCGACTAATTATTAATAATGCTATGATTCATGTCATTTTAACATTTTTTGCTGTACACATTATAACAGTATATATACTTGTATTTTTTATGTTTTTAAAATTGGTTTGTAAACCATTTATTAACATTATTTGGATAGCATTAATGAAGTTTCAATGGATTATTATAATACCTTGTTACTAAATAATCGTGTTAAAGTAAAGTCTTAATCAAAGCTGAAACGATTAGTCGATTGTTTGACAAGTCAGTTGGCACTAGTTTCCTAGTTTCAGTCATTTTCCCATGCAAAAAAAATACATTTAAAAAAATAAATATATATATATACACACACAAATGTAAAAATGCTGGCTTTGAATTTGCTATATGCTTTGCTTTGGTCACTAGCTAGCCACTTAACGAATGCATGTAATAAAGGATAAATAACATTGAGGCATTAAATTAGTATGAAAAGACAAAAAAAAAAAATTAAAATTGTTAACTAAAAATTTTAAGATTTTATAATACTCGTTTAGCTGATAATATTCTCATGAGTAACTCATTCACTATTGAGTTTTGACTGATACTACTGAGTTATACAAAACAAAAACAGCACTAACAACAGAAAGACAAAAAGATGAAACAACATGAAAACATTTCATACAAAACAATACTTACACCCCAGTTTTATATTTGTTTATCACCATGTTTTTAAACTTTTTTTTAAAACCTGCAAAGTAAATCACATAGTTTTAATTCCTTTTTTCAAAGTGACATACTCTATGTTTATCTGAGCATTTCTGCTAAAAACTTTATAATAATATTAGCTGATAACTGTTTGCTGCACCTGGAAAAATTAAAACAACGAGCTCTGTAGAGCTGAGGGGAACTGTAAACTGCAGGATATTTGCATTGTGCTCAGATGATTACTTCAATCCCCCAGAGGCATGATGGCTTTGAAAATAAGCTCATCTGATTTAATCAGAAAACATAGACGTCGTCATGGAAACCAGTGTAATGCCTGGTGATATCCTCAGGTAAGGAAATGGGTTTAATGGATCACAGTGGGATGGGTCCACAGACGTGGCCGTGCAGCGAGCAGGTCACAACAAGCTCTAATAAGCTGCACAAGGTAGCGAGGTGTTATCACACTGAAGCACTGTGTAATCCTGATGAGACATCGCTGTGAGCCAGCCATAGATCCACAGCACATCAACCACACGGCAGGCTTCACTTTCAACACGCTGCCACATTACCAAGAGCATCATCGGGTTTACTGCATGTCCTGCAAAGTGGACTGACGAGCCTTTATATGTCACATCCAGTCAGAATAAATCCCCCAATCTCAAATTTAGAGCTCTTCTATTGAGCTTTCGCGATGAAAAGCTGACTTGGAGCATAAAACACAATACAGTTATTGCAAAACAGACGTGTTTAATCATAGTGTGTGTTTGTATACTTCTGACTTCATGATGTGGAGGCAGTTTTGTACTGGTGTTGAATACTTGACTGCACTGATGCTTCAGTTTACTGTACTCATCTTTCCTTTCGTTCTTTAGACGCCACTTTATGAGCTTCTGTAAGTCAGACTGTTCAAATGTTTCCATAGTTACCTACAAACCAGCCTGAGAGTGAGGAGTCGAGGATATAAAATGCTGCTCTCCAAAGATGGCTTTTAAATTAATGCATTTTGGTGCAGGTATGAAACATTAGCAGTAATTATAATACATTGCACATTATGCGGATCTCTTTAATGACAGGCGACACAGTCATAGAGTTGACATATTTTCTGCCATCTGCCCTGCTGAGGTACCTTAAGGCAAAACGACTGGTGTATAAACTTCTGAATGGGAAAGAGGAGGCAGGCTGAGCACTGCGTTATAAATAGTTACATTGTCTATTCAGTGAAATCATAGAATAGAAAATAAACAATTTCAGTTATTATCATTTTGAAATATTATCATTAAATAGCTGCTATTTGTGAATCAAGTAGTCTGGAGCCAAGAGCGGCTTATGAGAAAATGGGCCCCTGAACTCAGACATGTAAAAAGCCTCATCCCAAACACACAGTAGCTGAAAGATGGTTGTCTCTGTTATTTTCCTTTTCTTGGTGGTCCTTTTGCGTCTCTTTGTATAAATTTTGTGTCTCTTTGTAGTAATTTTTCAAGTTTTAATGGTCTTTTTGTGTTTATTTGTAGTTATTATTTCTCTCTTTGTGGTCATAATATTATTTTTCTCCCTTTATGGTCATTTTGCATCTCTTTGTAGTAATTTTCCATCTTTTTGTGGTCATTTTAAGTGTCTGAAGATTTTATTTTATCTATTTGTGGTTGTTATGTTTCTCTTTATCTTAAATTCTGTCTGTTTGTGTTTGTTTTATGCTTCTTTGTAGATTTTTTTTCTCTCTGTGGCTGTTTTTTGTCTCTTTGTGGTTTTGTGTGACTGTAGTAATCTCATGTCTCTTTGAGGTTGTGTTGCTTAATATTTTAGTGAATTTTCTATTGTGTTCATTTTGCATCTCTCTGGAGTAATTTTTCGAGTCTTTACAGTTATTTTGTGTTACTTTCTAGTTATTATTGATCTCTTTGTGGTCATAGTATTTTTTTTGTGTGTGCCTTTTTTCATCTCTTCTGTGGTCATTTTGCGTCTCTTTGTGGTTGTCATATTGACTTTCCAGCAAGAAATGTTAATAATCATCTCATACAGAGGTCCTGGTCCAGGGGCCCTGTGCCTGTACCGGTAAATCTTACTCTCTGAGACCAATAAGCAAACTACCGACAACCTTCTGACTCTGGTTGGGGGGGAACTATTTTCTCTGTTGGTGCATTTTACTTACATAACTCATAAGTCGTCACACTCAGCTCTGAGGACCTATGGTGTGATACATGAATGTTTTTGAATTGTCCTCCAGCCTCTTGGCCACGACTGTCCTCCACAGCTACTTTTACACTTTTTAAAAAAGTGTTTTTTAAACAAACACGAAAAAGCATGTTTGCATATAATGGTCACTTCAGAGGCTACTGTTTTCCACACACGCAGCCGTAACCTGGTGTGAACAGAAACTGAATATTAAACCAACATAATAACCTGAGACATAACTGATAAAATATGGTGCTTAGCTGCATAAGACACTCCTTAAACAAATATTCTAACGTCACACACTGTGGCCGTATAGAGAAGACTGTGTTGAGGGTGTACTCACAGCTGGAGAAGATGAGCGGACACGAGTGTTCGTCCATCGGGAAGTTGTGCAGCTGCAGCTGGCACTCTGCGTTTATCGTCAGTCTGAAAGGAAATCAGCACAATCAGTTCGTGATCTCTCCCTCCTCGTTTCGTTCTGTAGAAGAGGATTTAATGTGAAACCACATTACAGGAACTAATACTTTCAAAGCATCACATCTATGAAAGTCATCTGTTGTTATTATTTTCAAAAAATTGGACAAGAATGTGGGCAGGAATGCATGACTTCAGTTTGGATAAAAAAAAGTCTCTGAGCCTTGAGTGGGGCGGCAGTTTGTGTAGTTTCCTTCAACCTACAATCTTGGGACTGAAGGACAATAATCACTTAGTGTGAGACAGCAGTGAGTGGAGACTGTGAGACTTCTCTAAATCACCTACAGCTACAGTCAGTGTCCTTCAGGGGCAGAGGTTGAGGAAGAGTCGGCCCTTTACAGCTTGTTTCTCTGTAATTGCTTCTTGAATTCCACTCAAGGCCATTTGTTGCCCACAAATGCTAAAAAGACACTTTAACCTGTAGAGACATTTTATAACTGTCTTTCAAAAGTCTCAGTCTTCAGAAGCAGATGGAAAAATGCATTTAAGTACTAAACAAAACAAAGCAAATTCTGAATGAGAAATCACTCCACATTCTCTGCTGCTAAATAGTTTTACCATATTTAAATTACTGTGCGGAAGTTAATTACATTCACTTTCTATTTTCCAAAAAAGAGCAAAACTGATCATTCACAATGTTGGATATCTGGATCACACTAACTCATTATTCTTACAGTTTAAATGATTAAAATGTACAGATCTTGTGGAACTTCAAACAGCACAGTTAGTGCTAAAAATAACCTAAAATATTCAAAAACTGTTCAGTAATTGAGAGGGGGGTTACAATTTAAGGTGAAAATTTAATTTACAAGCTTACATTGTTCATACCAGCAGGAAAAGTTTTTGTTTATCTGTCTGTGCAGTGAAGCTATGGTTTTAATACAGTTTTAATGTGGAGCAAAAACAATGTCAAAACATAAACAGGTTTAAAATAATGTATAAAAACATGATTTTCACGAGTTACAGGGACGAAGAGGACGTTTGAAAATCACCAGGTGTTTATAGGAGTTACTGTTGGGTATGTGGGTGTATGCGTTTACGTTTAATTAATTAGAGTATAGGTTTAAATGAATAAGAAAGCTGGTTAATTAAAATTCAGTGACTTATGAAGAAGAGGTGGGATTAAATAAGTTTTTATTTTTTGAACACGTAAACCGAATCATCGTGTTTGATCATATCGTGTACTTTGTTTTTCACTGTCTGTAAATATTACTTTTCCCCTGTCTTCTTGTTTGTATAATGTTTCTCTATTTTCTTTTTTAAAATGTTGAAAATGAATCAAATCAAACTAGTAAAGTCGATAATTTGACCTTTTACGTATTTTGCATGAGATTCTACAGAACGCACAGCAGCTGCAGCTCTGCAGTATATAAACTATGGTTGAAATGATTAGTCCATTAATTGATTAGGCGAATGTCAGAAAGTAAAAGGTAGCCTGTGGAGATTCTGACCACCATTAGAGCAGTGAAGTAATGTTTTGATTAGTGGCTCCATACATTGTTTGCAGTTTGCATTAAAAAAAAAAACCCTCTTTACATTTATTTATGAGTGTGGAAATGCATTCAGCACATGTCAGTGCTCAAGGACACAGAATAACGTTTTTCCCTCAAACACAACATTGTTTTTTTGAGTTAAGTCCTTATAATTCAGGATTCTTGATGTCTTTTTTTTTTTTTTCAAACTAAATATCTTTGGGTTTTGGACTGTTGGTCAAGCTAAACAGGATGTCTGAAGATGTTACCTTGGACTCTGGGAAACTATGATGGACAGTTTTGTGTACTTGCTGACATAAAACCAAACAGACCAAACAAGTAATTGATCAATAAGAAAGATAATTGTTAGATGCAGCTATAGTTTCCTGTATATTCATAGTAAAACTGCAGTGATTAGTTAGTCAATTAATCAATTAGTTGTTAACTAATTCTATGATCACTTAATTGGTTTGAGTAATTTTTTACAGCAAAAAAGGTCAAAATTCTCTGATTTCAGTTTCTTACATGTGAATATTTTCTGGTTTCTTTACCCTTTTATGACACTGAACTGAATATCTTTGGTTTGTACAGGAAATAAGACATGTGAGGACGTCATGTCAGCCTTTGGGAAACACAGATGGATAATATGCTCAATTTTCTGACATTCTACAGACCAAAAGACTTATTGACCAATTAAGAAAATAATAAAGATACTTGTTAGTTGCAACCCTGATTCATTTCCTAAAATGACTGCATTTAGAAAATATGTGATACTTCTCTTTTTTTACAGCACATTATCTTATCAACACATTCTCAGCAAGTATTACAGCGTGTATTAAACAACACAGGATATCCACGTGAGCAATAATCTTAATCGAAAAATGAAAGGTGGATTTCTATGACTTTTATAAGCCTCAAATGGCAACCGAGTCATTACAGTATGGACGGGCCTTTGACAGCCTTCAGCGGTCTGTAATTCACAGAACTCATAACAGACACGGTGACGAGTCTGCGAGGACGGAGAAGCATCGCTGTGGAGAGACAGTATGACATTGTATTTCTGGGTTTTTCCCACTGCTCTGCCACCATGTGCTCAAAGGTTATTTTCTCTATTTTTCAACCTGGACCCTCTCACATTTTTGTCTGGAGGCTCAGAAACAGCAAATCGAGATCAAAGAACTAGTGGCGATGAAAGCCGACAATTTTGTCACATCAGCTTGCCACTAAAAAGTTGCACTCGAACACACCGCATGACTACAGCCAACAAGCACATACGCTCTACTCTTGTGTGAGAGGAAATAACTCAGCAGGTGGTCGTAGTCTGTATTTGTCATTAAAAAAAGGGACGCTGGAAAACTTACAGGAAGTATTCAAGATGCTAGTTAGCCAGTTTGCTCATTAACAACACAAGCAGATGTTTCAAGAACAAATGATATTTACCGTACTAACAATAAAGCAGTCACAAACTGTCTCTGTTAAAGAGCTCAATGACCCACCATCATACCTATATTTGTATTTTATTTGTTAAAATTGTCATTTTTTTCACTAACATCAATGTGTCACATCCTAAACAAATCAGCACAACCTCAGGTAATTGTACATGCCACTCAACAGAAACTTCTATGCACTATATTATGGAGTATTTGTACGTAAAACAAAACAAAAAAAGAAAATCGGAACTTGAATTTTGTCATATTTGATTGAAAAAAAAACCCACTGAACCATTATAATGAACTAATAAAACGAGTTTGTTTCGATCTCATGCCTATTTGCCTTTAGTCATTTGTTTGCTTTCTTCGCTTTTCATTTCTCCACTTGAGCACTGAGCTGAACTGCCAGTCAGAGTCATTTCTCTTGCCGATGTGCAATGCAAACTAAATATGCCGAATCATTAAAAAAACAGCCAACAAGGGTCAACCAGTGCATACAGTGCACGACAGACTACAAAAACTAAGGTCACAGACGCTTACCAAACTTAGACATTGACAGATGGCAGACAGTTGCCTTAGTGTGTCATAGCCACACATTTCTGAATTAGTCTGGAGTTGAATAAAAGTGCTGCAGCCGGCAACCACAAAACAGCCTGCAATGTAACTCTTTGGGGCAACTGTGCACCTTCAGTGTCTGTCCACTGAAAGTGCTTGTTTTTTTGCTACCGACAGACTCTGATTATTACAAGTGCCTGACAACAAGACAGAACATTTTTATTTATTAACACTTTTTGATCAGTGCTTAACAACACAGGCACTTCCCTCTATGGGCACGGAGTAACAGCACCAACAAAAACACCACCAGTTTACCAGTTTGCCTGTCAATCTTTTCTCTCTTCTGCTCTTTAATTTGTAGGAGCTCTGCATGCATACACACTGACTCCAGTAAATACAAGCAGCTTCATTCCCGTTGTCTAAATCAGGGAAATAATCAGCCACGACATTAAAGATCTTTTAGATAGCACCAGGCTATGCTTTCTGTACGCCAACACAACAAAGTCTTTGCTCACTGTTTTCAACAATGTTTTCCTGCAACAACTTCTCCTGAAGTGAGACGCAACAACAAACAGACTGAGTCAAGCGTATTGCAACTTTTTCTCTGTATAGTGTCCTTTCCATACTTTTGTCAAACACTTACAACAATCTGAGCCCATCAGTTGCAAAAACCAACATTTTTAGTGGATGTAAACTGATGTTGCACAGTTGCCCTGAAGGATTGCACTGCAGCCTGGTTTGCAGCCGCAGCCCTCTCTAAGACTGTTGCTCCCACTAGTCTTTTAGACACAAAAACTTAGAAAAATAGAGCACAAGCTGAGAAATACAGGAGTTTCCCTTCAAACAATGATGATGTTTTAACAAACTTCTAAGACAACTGCTCAGCGTAATTACCATGTGCAGATTCTGTCTGTGATGTAGCTAAAGGCCAGCTGTCCCTAAAGATGAGCCAAACCTGTGGATGTAATTATGCATGTTGTTGACCTTCAATTATGAACCGTTTCAAGAACGCAAGCTACATTTCTTATCTCAATGGGAACAGAGGCTACAGGAAGCATTTAGAGTTCCCTGACCTCTTTAAACATGAAGTGACGTAGTTCTGATCACATGTACATTAAGCTGAGCCGTGACACATTGATGAGACAAACTACAAACCTGCAGACCACCGTTCCAGACCAACAAACAACTACCTGTTTCTTTGCAGCAACCTGTTGCTGCATTTCCAGCAGCTTTTGGGATACCAAACGAGGGTGTTTTACTTACCTGTTGCCATATTTTCAGCCTTTTTACACCAAATGCAGCTGTTTTTTAAGCCCCCCAACGCCATATTTCTAGTTGTTTTTATACCACCAAATGTGGTTGTTTTTTAGCAACCAGACACTTTTCCAGCGGCTTTTATGGCACCAAACATGAGTGTTTTTCCAGTGTTTTTTTAGTGAACGTCTACAGATTTACTGGGGTATTTGTGCCGCCAAATGTGGGTTTTGTTTTTTTGTTAAGATTATTTTATTGGCATTTTACCCTTTATTAGATAGGAAAGATCAATAGCGTGAAAGGGGGAGAGAGAGTGGTGACGACATGCAGCAAAGGACCTCGAGCAGGAGTTGAACCTGAGGCCACTGCGGCAAGGACACTGCCTTCATTCATGGGGCGTCTGCTTTATCCACTCAGCCACCGACACCCCAAATGTGGGTATTTTTTAGTGACCAGACACCATGTTTCCACTGGCTGATGTGTTTTTACCAAACTATTTCCACATTTCCAGCAGCTTCTGTGGCACTCGAGGTGGGTGTTTATTAGCAAACCAATGCTGCTTTTCCAGCGGCTTTTGGGTCACCAAACATGGGTGTTATTTATCGACCCATTTCAGCATTTCAAGTGGCTTTTTGGTCACTAAATGTGGATGTTTTTCAGCAACCCATTGCCACATTTCCAGCTTTTGTGGCACCAGTTGTAGGTGTTTTTTGGTGACCTGTCTCCAGGTCTCCTGTGGTGTTTGTGCTGCCAAATATGGGTGTTTTTAGTGATTGGAGGCCGTGTTTTTACTGGCTGACCTGTTTTTTATCCACCCATTGCCCAATTTCCAGCAGCTTTTGTGGCGCTTAAGGTGGCTGTTTTCTAGTGACCAAGTGCCGCATTTCTAGTGGCTTTTGGGTTTTTAAGTGACCTGTTGCCATGTTTTCTGCACCGTTTGTGCCACCAGTTGTGGCTGTTTTATAGCAACCCGACACTGTTTAAATGACTTTGTTGGCACCAAACATGGGTGTTTTTAGTAACCCATTGCTGCATTTTAAGCGGCTTTTGTGACACCAAACGTTGGTGTTTTTTAGTAATCTGTTTCCACATTCCCAGCAGCTTCTTTTGCCACCAAATGTAGGTACTTTAAGCCAAAACATGCTCTTTTTCTGACCATAACCAAGTGCGTTTTATGCCTAAACATAACCACACATTAACTGCATCATTAAAGAAATGTATAGAAAAGTTTCAACGTATCCACGTAACGTAGCCGTGGTTTGCAGAAATGTACAATGCCAACTTTTTTTCTTTAGAGAAATGGAAATAATGTTCAAGAGTGGACCCAAAATTGAATAAAAAAGGAGGTGGAGAAAAAAATATCTGCCGTAATTCTGGTGTGATCTTTGCACCTCATTAAATCATGGAATTGGGACAATGAAATGCATGTGGGAGAGGCATAGATATCACAAAATGTCATCTCTGTTTACTGCGGCCAAGCCAATGCACAATTAATACCAAATGACATTTCATTGTCTTTCTTTCATGCCATCAACGGATATGAGTCCTCAAAGTTTGCAGCGAGTCAATATCAATGGAGCTGCATGAGGGAGAATCTGGCTGGCTGTTGTTTGTGACTTGGCTTGCTAATAGAAGTTTTCTGCCTTTGCGGAAATGTGCCTTCTCTGTGTGAATTGTTACTTTCCCCCAGGTCTGACACAATGTTTTACAGACCAGCATGAATTTAAAACACCACGTCAAAAAAGTTTTTTTAGTGCTCAACTATATTCCACAAAAACAATGTGAACGTGAATGTAAAATAGATTCTACAACAACACGGAAAAGTCCTCAACATAATCAATTAAATATCTGGAGATGTCTCACAACATAAGGACACTGCCAAAAAGATTGAGGGCAGTCTAGAGATGCTTATTAGTGAAGGAGCAGTTTATATGAATGTCGAGTGCTCCAATTACAAAGAGTGCTCGAGGGCACGAGGGTGGCTGCCTTGGTAAATTGGTCTTAAAGCTCAAGCAGGCAATTTGCACTTACAGTTGGTAATGACAGGGGCTAATTGCTTTTGCGTCGCTCTTTTTGGGAGAATGTTTGCATCACAAATTGTTTTGCATAAATTTCTTAGACAGCTAAAGTCTGCCACAACACAAGCTGATGAGTTGATTGATAAACCTTGTTGATTCCACAGGGGATGTTTAAATGATCACACTGCACAGAGAACATGGAGATTCAGGGACGCAATTATGAGAATCTTATTACAAATGTTGACAGCTCTCAGACAGAGCTGTGCGATATGGAAAAAAGTCTTATCACGATCATTTTTTTCATATCAGTCGATATCGATATATATCACGATATTCATTAAATAACTATTTCTGTCGAGCTTAAAGGTTCCCTTTGACTCCTAAGTGAGATATGAATATATCATAACCAGTGATGCAGGGAATTAAAGGGAGCGGACATTCGGAGACGTCAGCGGAGACATCAGTGGAGACATCAGCAGAGACATCAGCAGAGACATCAGTGGAGACACCAGCGGAGACACGGGCAGAGAATGAGAGCGGAGTGGACAGCTGCAATGCGTTCTATCGACATTTTATTGACTACATCTCATATTTCAATGGAGGAAAAGTTTTCATTTTTAGGATTTTAGCATATTTATAGGATTTTAGGGTTTTTGAGGATGTTAGCATGTTTTTAGGAATTTAGGACTGCTTAGGATGATAGCACGTTTCTAAGATTTTAGGATGTTTTTAGGATTTTAAGATGTTTTTTTCATAATTCATGACATTTCTGGGATTTTAGCACATTTCCAGGATTTTAGGACATTTCTAGGATTTTAGCATGTTTATAGGATTTTAGGGCTTTTTAGGATTTTAGGACTTTTTAGGACTTTAGCATATTTCTAGGATTTTAGGATTTTGATATAATTATGATTAATATGATTAATATTAATATGATTTTAGGACTTTTTTGAATGTAGAAACTAGTTTGAAGCAGGCATATCTCAGGGCACCTGGTGGCTCAGTGGACAGAGCGGCGCCCCATGTACAGATATTGTATCTTCATTGCAGCAGTCACAGGTTCAATTCCAGCCTCAGCCCTTTGCTACATGTTGCCTCTCTCTCCCTCCGCCTTTCACGCTCAAACTGTCCTGTCCTTTAAAAGCGAGAAAAACCAAAAAAAATCATCTTTAAAGATAAAAAAAAGGGCATATGACAACTGAAATTGATTCTCCGCTGTTGCTTGTATACTGGGACAGATTACACGGCATAATCGAGCTTCAACTGTAGCTCCACTAAACTGTGCATGAAATTTTAGAGTCAGGTAAGAGCATACTCTGTATAAACTGTGTGTGATAAACTGGTTTAATCTGTAGAGCCATTCATTTATTATTATCATAATTATAACATTTTCATTTAAAAACTTGCTTTAGTATGCAGAACATATATTCTGCAAAAACTTTGACTTTGTGTTTTCTTCAGTGAAGTCCTCCACTCTTAAAGATGGCTGCAATTTTAATTGATCAGGAATTAAGTGGACAAATAAACAGCTTTTGTGTGTTTACCTTAAGGTGTAAAGTATCTTGCCGTCGTTCCATATTCTGAGCAGCTGGTTAGGCATTGTAATCCAGTGGGAATCTGCAGTCTTGGAGTTTCTGAAGATGGTGTCTGGGAGCCAAATAAGTCCAACCATATTGCTGTTCAAAGTCAGTTTTTTCATTGTGCTGTTGTATCTGAGACGGCTGTCTGTCCACGTCTGGGCAAAGATGATGTCAATTTGGTATTCCTAGAACAGAAAAAATCAAAAGACATGTAAGTGGATGTACAGCGCCGTATCATTTGGTGTCATTTCGTTTCAAAAACATCACTAATGTCGTTGTGTGTCCTCAGCTAAAGAGAGAAAAGGCAGCTGCTTCACCTGCTACTCAAGACTATTGATTTTCTTTTCAAATGACATTGAATAGACGGATTATGTGTTTGTGGAAAACATCTCTGTACGGCATCTATCATTCATCACTTTCACCAACAGCAGCATTTCTCGTTTTACTCCTGCACCGGCCCGCAGGTCAAGCACAGACCTCACCTGGCATCTCATAGTGATTTACTTGACTCACCTTTGTGCTGACGACAAACTCTGAAAAACTGCTGTGCGTCTGAGAGTGGACCTGAGGTTTTAGACTGCTGTCAGGCCTCCACAGCAGCTCAATTCCTGATTAAAATTGTTTGAATAATTATCACTAGTCATCATATATTAAAGATTACGTGTTGTGTGAGAAATATGTCACAGTTAACCCCTCCAGCATCACTTTCCTTTAACTGCTTTCAGACACCTTTAACAGGTATCGACACCTTTGAATCCTGAGCAAATTGGTACAATTTCTTTCAAAATCATTGTTAAAAGGCAATAGGCAACTTAGTAATAAAATGTCGCACAAACTGCAAGAAATTCATAGACTTGATTAGAAAAAAATGATTTTCAAAAAGCTAGGGAAAATGTTGAGGGGAAAAATGATAAAAGCTATGAAAAACAATATTTAGAATTATTATATTCAGAAATTATGTCTCTGAATTTGTATAAAACCTCAATTATTATTATTATTTTTACTTAAAAAAAACACATCTTTAATGCAAGCCAATAAGGACAACAACATGGTGCCTGTCAACATCATGTAACGGACCCAATATTTTTGAGTAAAGCTTGTAAAAAAGATTTCCAGAGAGCTATATTCATAATTATCATAATCATTTATTTTAAATTATTTTTCAAAATTATTATAATTTTAAGCATTTTTTAGGTCATTTACCTGTTTGTGTGTTTTTACTTTTCCATTATTTATTTTATTTTATTTTATTTTGTAATTTTCAGTTACTCTAATTGTACTTTTTACTTGATAATTTGGGGGCTTTTTTTTTCTTTTCTCATGTTTTTGAAAGAAATCAAGCCAATTTTCCCAGGTTTCAAGAGTTATGAACACGTTTGTTGGAGGGGGATAAGGGGCATTGTCAGGGGATGTCAGATCATCTCGGGCATTGTTAGGCATGTTTATACTAACATGGAAATGTAAGACGGCACGGTTAGACTCGGCTAACAGTCCACAGCTCAGGGACCCACAGAGGTTAATAACATACATGTCACTCACACAAAAAACCCTTCTGTTGCTTTGCAGACACCTTTGGCTTCTTTCTCCAGGGTGCAGTCATTAAGAAATCTAAGGACAATTAATCCAACTCACCGACGTATTTTTCTTACCGAAACAGAAATTATGAGGTTGAGCGCTCAGAACAGCAGGTTCAGCTGAGTGGAAGCAAGACATGAGGCTTCATGCTAAGCTAAACTCACTGGTGCTGGTTTCAGCTACATATTCAACATACATGACAGCCGTATCACTCTTCTCATCTACTTCTCTGCAAAAAAGTAAAGAGGCAACTTAAATACATGTGCAAAATGAATTTTAAAAAAAGTGTTAAATCCCTGACACCAGATAATGGCTTCAAGATCCCATAAGGCCTGTTGTTAGAAACCATTTCTCCACCAAGTAAACTTCAGCTGCATTTACACGACTAGTCTAAATGCCCAATTCTGATGTGCGCTTTTTTGCTACTCTAAAAATTCAATATCTGCATTTACACCTGCTTAAACTTGCTTACATGTGAAACAACATGCATGCGTAAACGAAAACTGAAATTTCCTCTTAAGGGGAGATCACACCAAGATGCGTCACTCCAGGCGCGACCGCTCCAAAAATGCTTTGGAAGCGCATCTGGAAAACACGCCTCGGTGTGATCATGCTCCATTGTTGTATTTTCTACTTTCCGAGCAAGTTTCATTACGTTAAAATGCACCATCGTCGCCAACACCCGACCTGTCAGCTTAGACTACAGACTCATTCGCAGATATCCGAATCATATCTGATTTATTTTCAAATATGAATGAGGCCTAAAATGGAGCAAAATATCCGATTTCAAGTGCTTTTTTCCTGCTTACGCGTTCATGAAACATATCTGATCTGTGCCACACGAGAGGAAAAAATCCGAATTGGACATTGTAGTGTAAATCCAGCCTGACTCATCTCATGTTGCAGAGTTGAACATGCTTTGACTCAAACTGATTATCTGCGGGTTGGAGCGTTTCGCCTGTGCATTTTCTCAAGATCTGAAACTGAAGACAAACATTTTTATTTACCTTCAACATGATGTATTTTTTACACCAAAAAGGATGACACCCTATACAGGCCGCACTCCCTCAGGCTTGTCAGCTACATGATTGATTTTAGCACTTTGAGGTGTGAAGTACTGACAGTAAAAAGCCAATTCATGTTGGTCACACACGTCTCCCAGAGGGCAAATGTACATTTTCAACACACATCCAGGTGCAGCTGCACATGCTGCAGACACAAATCGCCTTTAGGGTAAACACGGTGATGACGCAGAGCGGCAGTGCAACACTACAGCTGGATTACAGCTCATACACACAACAGGAAATTAACCTGCAGACACCTGCAATCGTTTCATTTGTTTTAAAATGGGCTTGTGAGTGAAAGAGCTACATGCTGCTGCCCTGCATTAACCCTTAGAAAGCTGGGCCAATTGCTTTGATTTCTTTCAAAAACATAGGGAGAAGGTAATGAGCAACTGAACAAGACACAGCCCAAAAATAGGCAAGAAATTAGTAATTAAGTTATCAGAAAATAATCTTAAAATAAGTTGGAAAAACAAAAATAACCCCGAAATATGCTGAAAAACATTTTTTTTAAAAATGTATTCATTATTTTTTTTTGTGACATAGTTTTAATTTAAAATAATAGTCATTATAATTATAGTATTCTGGACATTTTTCTCTATTTCTTACAATATTTCTACATTTTCCAACTAATTTTGACATTATTCTCAAAGATTTTCATTTTTATTGTATTGTATATCAAATATCGATTATCAGTCTCATTAACAACTAATAATCAGTAATTTTATTGGCCATGACAAACCAACATCAGTTGACCCCTAATTTAGAGTAATAATCTGAAAATGTCAATGGTAAAAGAAAACACTTTTTGTGGATGTATATTAGCGGTGCAAACATGCTGCACAGGAGCGGTTACACTGAAGCTTGTTCTGTCTCTTCTGTCTTCAGTGATCTCACAAAATACTGGATTCATTTCAGAAATTGTTGTTCCAATTAGCCAATCAGACATACAAATGTTGAAAACTAGGCTGAAAAATATCAATTTTTTCCACTTCAAAACACGTTTCACTGATGATGCAGCTTTACAAACTCATTGCGGCACACACTAGCTCAGAAAAAAATCTTCTCGGCAGCAGCTGAGTTCTTAGGGTCGAACAATAAATATAAAGATGTACAGCATAATGAAATTAACAAAAGTCTGCCCTTCTCCTGCAGCCCATATATTTTATACCGCTGCCACTGCCTGAAATGCATTTGACCTTTCACCCATTCTCTGCACCAGTTTGAATCGCTCACCAATTAGAACAAAGGCTATAATCAAGAGAACCAGTGGGTGCTCGTGACCTTTAATTATGTGCAGCTCAGGGAAATAGAAAAAAACTGAACATTATCTAGGATTTAATGACCAGTGGAGGAAAAGTGCCGCAAATCAAATAAATACAACTATTATGAGCTGAGGCAATCACATCTGGACATGGTGAGATGCAGATGGAGGCAGAGAGGTGAACTTCATAACACACCAACATTTCCAGCTTTGTGATGTCTTATATAATTTCACTTTAGAGGGAGAATTTAACTATGCTGAAAGAGTATTGATCTGGCTTCCCCTCCCTGCTGCTTGCAGCTGCTTTCAGCTACTACAGCAGGCATCGCTGTGAAGAAAATGGGTCTTTCACCTCAACCGCCTCAGAGGAGCTGCTATATTAAGCCTGCTGATCAGGAGGTACAGTATATACTCGCAGTAAAATCAAAGATACTGCTGTACACGATAAATCCCTTCAAAGTGAAGTACAGAACAAAATTTCTCCTGAGACACGCAGACCTGACAGAGGCTTTATACTGCACGAAAATATCACCTGTGTTGTTTAAGTGAACAATGTTATAGTGACAGAAGACTGAGGCATATATTTTATATTTAACTCTTTGAAACCCCAAGCAAATTAGCTTAGTATCTTTCAAAAAGAAAAATTATAAAAAGTTATGAGTTCAAATTTATTATTTTTATTATTTTCTAATAAAATAAATAAAAAAACAAAAACATGTAATTTAAAAAGTGTACAAAACAAAAATAAAAAGATAAGACAGTTCAGCAGGCATGTAATAATTAGAAATATAGTTTTCTGGACATTTTTCCATATTGTTTAGGCATTTATTACATTCTAACAATTTTTCTCTCTGTCTCTCCCCAGTTACATGTTTAAAGAAAAACGACCTGAAATTTAGAAAAAGAAAAAAAAAGAAAAAGTGTAAAAAAAAAAAAGAAAAGAAAAGAAAAAATGTAAAAAGAAAAAGAAAAGAAAAGAAAAGACAGACAGAAAAAATGTAAAAATAAATAATAAATAAATATATAAAATAATTTTAAATAAATAATAAAAAATAAAAAAAGAGGGGTGCAAAACAAAAAATACATAAACATAGATTAAATAGGTTTAAAATATCTATCATAAATATAGCTTCTTGACATTTTCACAATTTTTAAAAATTATTATTAACTTCCAAAAATGTGTTTGGGCTGGAAGAACTTGACTGACCTGCACAGAGCCCCGGCCTGAACCCCATCCAGCACCTTCAGGATGAACTGAGACGTCAACGTCCAGCTAAGCCTTATCAACCAGCATCAGCTCCTGATCTTGCTAATGCTCTTATGGCTTGATGGGAGTAAATCTCTGCAACTAGGCTCAAAATCAGCAGAGTGGAAGCTGCATGTTAGTTACTGAATTTGTAAGAAAAATATACAAAATACTATAGTAATAGCAATATAATAATAGTCACATACAGGTGTAATGGCCAGGTGTCCACATACTTTTGGCATAAAAGTAACATTTTTTTAATAGTCCTTCAGTCTGTTAAAATAAGTAGAAAACTTGTTACACAACACTAAAGACACAACTTAAATGAAAAACACCAAACACAAACTGGCAAAATGCTGCTGCAAAATCAGTTAACTTTAACTGTTTAACTTAACAAACTTGACTTGTAAATTCGATCACTGACCAATCGCAGCCATGACCATCCAGTTTTACTTAACCTCCTCTGCATATTACAATACATACAATATACAGTATGATATTATCACAATATTAAAGTCACAATACAATATAATTTTAAATGTGTTGCAATATATTGAGTATTGTAACATCAAAATCAGCTTTGTTGCCAAGTATATTTACATGGTGGATTTGGTGTTTAGGTGCAAAACAATTAACATAGAGGAAGAATAAGAAAAAAGAATACGATATAAGATAAAAGATAATAGCAATATAAAAATATAAAGAACAACAAAATGTATGTACAGGTGCATACAGTGCAATTTACCTTTTTTTAACTAAATCATTTCTCAGAGGAAAGAAGTTATCATGTTTTTTTCTAAAAAGAAAGATTTCATTCTGTTCATCTCACTTCGTTTTTGTTGCATTAAATTGTATTAAATTGACTTAAAAAGCAATGTTATGATGCTAGTAGGCTACCAAAAGTTTAGTTAATAATTGTAATATTATATATAGAATAAAAAAAAACAATACTTATGCATCAATATAATATTGCCGCACAAAACTATCATAATACTACGCTGTATTAATTTCGTTGCAAAATACGAGTGGTTTACAAAAAAGGCATAGCTTGCTCACATTACTGTAAATGTGCAAATGTCTTTTATTTATTTATTCATTATTATTTATGCAGTTTTTGTGTCTATAATGTTGTTTTTTGAAGAATCTATGACATTTCTGAGATTGCTCTAACGTTATCTGGTTGTTTTCCTTTAACAATGACAACAAACTATTAACTGTTATAACAGTTAGGGTTGTAAGCACATTACATTTATACATTATAACCATTAAATCCTACATTATATTCACTGCTCTGCTCCGTCTGTGTCATTTCATCAAGCTAACTTGTGCAGAAGGTTAGCATCATGTAACACTGACACGATGCTAACCTGTGGCTGCACACTGTTCAGACACACTCTAGTTTATGCAGATCAATTATTTATTCAATCCCTCCAAGCCATAGATATGTAGTTTAAGGTGTAATGCTAAAAAGTTTAGCCAAAAAGCCTCTCTGGCTGAGTTAGCTGTGTTAGCAAAGTTAGCACAAATGGGTATAGCATGCTAACCTGCTAACACAAGAAGCCACCTCAGACCATTTCAACACACAGACTGTCACCGTTCAACGAAATATCCACTAACTTCATTTATTTCTTATATTTGTAAGTAACCAAAATGTTTGTGAACAAGCTCAAACTCACATTACTTGCTGGTCAATGATCCAAACTTCCCTGTGAAACATCCATGGTCCAAACAGCCAAACAGGAAGTCAGAGATTCAAATGGCTTTTATAGTGGAGACAACCTGGACTGTACCATGTTGAGTTAATTGCAGAGGGGGGTTTCACTGTTTCAGGGTTAGTCCTTTAAGCACTTTCAACAATACACAGTGTGTACAGATAATACTTCTATGTTAGTACAGTTGGAGTAAGTTTTAACAAAATGAAAATAATAACAAAAATAATTAAAATAAGGTCTCTGAACTGCCAATGATGTAAATTTAATTTGCCAGTGGGAGGGGCTTCTGGTTTAAAATCATGGGCAGAGGCTCCTCAGGGTCAGTTTATTGTTGAAGTATTAGTTCCTCTGCAGATTAACCAAATCGGCACACATGAATACTTTGTAAGATATTTATAGACTGAGGATTTCAATAAATGTCAATGCAATCTGATGTGTGTTTGAATTATAGTTTTGAAACATTTTTTATGCATTTATTTCTTGTTAAACAAACGTCTGTTTCATGGAAATGTCTAATAATATTTTTTGTGATATTGATTATCCGGACATGTCCATACATATTTGTATGGATAATAACAATAATAATAACAAGAACAATAACTTTTATAAATAAAGCACCTTTTAAAAAGACAGTTTACAAAGTGCTTTGATAAACAAAGTAAAGCAGAGGCAGCAAATATCATTAGTCTGAGTCTTGTCTGAAAGTAAACTAACATTTTAATAGCCTACTGTTGGATTTATAGGCTGAAATTCAGTCTGACATTGCTATACTGTATGACCCCCAGGAAAGTCGCTCAGCCTTGTTTTGAATTATTCCCAGCTTTGCAGAAAAAAATAATAATCCTGCAAACCAAAAAGCATTAAAAAGTGACAAAATAACCCCAAAATTAGCAAGAAATTAGTAAAAGTTTGCAAGAAAATTACCTTAAATGAGCCAAACAACGAAAAAAGTAAAATAAATATATCTAAATAAATCTAAATGTTAATAATAATAATATCAGATAATTATAATAATCATATATATACTTTTCCTGTAGCTATAGTTTTTCTAATAATTATTTTTTTAGCTAATTTTCAGGTCATATTCTTGTCACCTTTCACACTTTTTTTTGCAGTTTACGGGACATTTCATGCCAAGTTGCTGATTGCCTTTTTCCCCATGATTCTGAAAGAAATGAAACCAATTTTCCCACATTTTAAAGGTTTAAATGGTTGTGAGAGGCATCCGAACACAGCACAAGAAAAACTGATGTCAAACCAGGTTTCAAAGGTTAACTGAGGGATTTCCTTTTCCTCTTTTTGAAAAAAATTTGATATGTTTGTTGTTGTTCTTTTTCTCTCAAAATTGTATTTTCATCTGACATCCACTCCAAACTGCTGTTGGGTTAATGTATTTCAAACTCAAATCAAAATTCAAATCCTTTAAATTTACAGTTTTCTCATTCTCAACTGTCAACGCAAAACTCTGTTCCTGCTTTTTGTGATTCATTGTGGATTTTTAAAAAAATGCTTTGTGGAAAGTGAAATATTTAATTCCATCATTCATCATTGTCTCCTGTCGAAAAGATGTTAAGTTGAGACACGCTGAACAGATTTATTCTCATAATGGAATATTTCCCCATCAATTTTTAAATCATGTGGACAAACAGGGATATTACTCATTACTGAAACTCTGCGCGTGGCTTAATGTCGGCTCTGATATGTGGGGAATTATTCTGCCACAGTTTACTCGATGTTTAAAATGACCAGAATACAAATCAGACTGTGACCGGTTGACTAATAGCTCCAGAGTGAATAAACAGCTGAGATGTGAAGCACTCGAGCAGAAGCCACCTACCACGATGACACCGCAGCTCCGAGCCGCCTGCGGTGGTGCAGCTTTTAATATCTGTGAAAAAAGAGCAGAGGCCTCTTCTACTGAACTTCCTGTCCCCTTATGTAAATACGGCATTGTTAATGATTTTTAGGGTTTTTTTATGGATGAACCTTGGTCCGCACTGTGTTGTCTGAGCAGGACTGAACACCCCTAATCGTCACATTCTGTAACGCAGAGTTCAGGCTTACAATTAAAGTAACGTTACTAATGTTCCCCCTGCACAGGATGTACTTTTCTAAATGGCACTAAAGTTTTACCCAAAAGTTCATAGCTTCGAAGTTTTTAAAGTTTACAAATGTAAATAAACAATCAAATGCTGCGCAGATTTTCCTTTTCTTTTGCATGTCTATTCACCCTGTTTAAACCACATAAAGAAATATCCAGGCTGTTCTCATGCAGTCGAAACGTTTTTTTCTATATATATTTATCTCACATACTATGAGCCAGTAATCTGAGCATAACCCATGAATTTGGGAAAGATGTGATCACGTGATCAATGTGCTGACGGGAGTTTAAGAAGGAAGCGGTCCAGTAAAGTGGGAGGTCGGGTTGGTGGATTGGTCTAAAAATACAGGACTTTCCCCAGGAGAGTGATGTTCTGAACATAGTGAACTTTGAGTGAGTCATTTTAAGGTTCGCCTCAGGCTGAGCGATATATGGGGCGCCGACTGTAAAGTTGTGCACTCTGAAAGTAACAGCAACATTTAGCTCTAAAATATAATTAAACAGAGGTGTGAACTTTTCAAAGCAAGGTGAGGCAGAGAGGAACCGCTGAGTAGCAGCTTGTTTCCTGATTTAGATTTTTTTATTTCAAAACGAAAAGCCGTTGATTTAACATTCAACATTTACATTTAACATTTAATACTTACATTTAACATTTTTATTTGACAGTGACATTATCACATTTTTCACAAAAGAATAAATTTGACAAAGTTTGCAAATAAATGTGATAAAAAAAAGGACTTTCACGCCTCTTTTCTACTATGTTTTAGAGCTAAATGTGGAGAAATGTTGCTGTTACTTTCAGAGTGCAACACTTTACAATCAGCAGGTGATATGGCTTTAGAGTAACATCACAACATTTGTAGGATGAATCAGAATACATGATATATGTCTCCATATTTTAAAAACTATACTGTGAACTATTAAAGTACAAAATTATTAAATGAACTACAGTTACAAATAAAATATCTAGTACAAGTAAAGTATAAAGTTAAAGTACTATTATAGTAAACTAGTTGTTGTATGTAAATCAAAGTCTTCGTTTTCGTTGTACAGGACTTTCTTTTCGAAAACTAGAATCGAGCTGGGCACTAACACTTTAGGAGAGAAATAGACAGTGCAATAATATATTCTTGATTTATATTAGATCAGCGCTGCCTAGTTTTCCTAACTCTGCCCTCGTTTTGTCTAAGTAAGTATCCCATTTCTGCTTTTGGTTTTTCAAAACACTTTAGAAACTCTGTTTTTGAAAATGCTGTAAGAATTAAGTAATTAATGTCATTTTTATTATAAAAATAATAATAATAATAATGATAATAATAATAATAATAATAATAAGACATTCATTATAGCGCCAAATGGCACATTGTGTCAGAAACATATAAATTTACTGCTTTTTCTACGATGTTGGTTAAGATGCTTAACAAAAACTACCTTTATTATTTCCTTCTTCTTTATCGTTTTTTCTTCAGCAGATTTCGCAGTCGCACCACTTGTGTCTGAAATTGCTGTGAACTCGAGGACTCTGATAAAACCTCTATTTTTCAGCTCTCAGCCCTTTTTAACAGAGCAGAAAAGTACTTAATCTCCTTTTAACACTTCTTCTTCTCCCACTATTCTAGTATCATTCCTCCATCCTGCTCCTTGTTTCACTGCAGTTCAAGGAAGAAATGACTCACAACTTTCACATTTGAACATCGTCACCAAATAAACATTCCTCTGACAAGTGTGTTTGCATATGAAAGTCAGACTCATTTTCCGAAGCCCGGTGGTCACTGCACTGCACCAGATACTGTAAACTAGGGCAAAGCTGAGCAAACGTCTCAAGTGTAAAGCTGGCACATAATGATTATGCAGCAAAAGGTATACAGTACACACTGTATCCGTCCTGTGCTTTGAGACATCTTGTCATGTTCCTCTGTTGGCTCGGGGTCTCTCCTCGTGTCCTCATTAGAGGCAGAAAGGTCGTTCAGAACGAGGAGACAAACTTTTATCATCCACCTGGTGCGAGCTGCTGTTAGTGGTTTTTGTCAAGTGCACAAATCCAATAATTTCCATAACTCACAGTGTGATTGTGAGAGCTACGATGTAACAAAACCTACACAATGTCACTCCCGATTCTTCAGATACATGCATTTGGTCAGTGGCACTATACGTCCAATTATGACAGCATCAGTTTTGGAGCTCACGGACACGTTGTCATGTAATTTTCCGAACTTACCAGACTGTTCTACCTGTAATATTATCTTTGCCCACTTAAGGGCCAATCACACAGAGAAGCGCTGCTAGAAAAGCATCGCCAGCAAGAGCACTTTTGGCCACGCTCATACAATATGCACACGCAGTACTGCTCCCCAGGGCGCTCCCAGCTGTTTTCCCCAACGCGCTTCCAAGGCGTTTTTTGGGAGCGGTTGCCCCTGTCTCGATGCATGTCAGTGTGATTGGCCCCTTAATCATTATATCCACTCTTTTCATTCTGTATGGCTCTTGTTTAGATCTTTTCATCCACTTTGTAAAACACTACATGTGTCTACACCTCACCCAGGCATGGATGTTGTACTTAACAGGCTGGGACAGGGCCAGGGGCCCAACATGTCCGTGCCCCACCTGGCTTTCAGTTGCAAAATCTCACTCATATTAGCAAATAGCGACCAAGAAAAGACTCAAAATGACCACAAAGAGACACAAAATTACCTCAATATGATACAAAATCACCACAATATGATACAAAATTACCTAAAAGAATGCATTTACTAAAGAATGACACAAAACAAGCACAAGGAGACACAAAATGACAATAAAGAGAAACAAAATAACTCGCAGTAAAGAGAACCTTACAGGACGTGAACAGCTGACCCGTGTCGTGGCCACAATAGCAGAGAGACGGCAAGGAAACCTGATTATTTTCACGTCTTATTCACTGAATTAAGGGATTATTTTTTACCAAACCAGAGTTGCTGATTGTTAAAAAAAGCGGAATATCTAACTAAGTGACTAACAGGACTAACTAAGACGGTTTTGGTGAGTTATTTTGTTTCTGTCAAGTTTGAATAAAATGTGTTTCACGATAGTGAAAAAGGCAGTTAAGCCAGTCTTGGTTTGGTGAAATAGAGAAACATGAATTCAGAAGGTGTACGGGAATATTTATCTGTTTTGCAATTGAAATAAGTGAAAGAAAAGTACCTTTCTTAACATTTTGTGAGTTGATTTTGTATATCTTTTGTATATTATTTTGTATATTTATGTCGAGCCAATAGAGCTCAGGGAACGTAGTGGTCAGTCAGCCGGCGGCTGCAGGTGGGGGGAAACATCAGAAGGGCATTGGGGTTTATGTACAAATAGAGACCGCTAAGCCAAACCCGTTCTGGATACTTAACTCAGCATATATTTATCGAGGATGAAGGCGACACAAAAAGACAAAATGAATCCCTTTTGAGTGCATTAAATATGCTATAAACGATACTAAGAGGAGCAACAAGATGTACAGTATTGTGGCTCCACATCCAGTTGTTTGACAGCTGCTAAATTAAGCTGAATATTAAACTCCTCTGCACCCTGAATTGTTCCTTTTTTGCATAACAGTATCTGCTTCCTGCCTCAGTCAAGCATCACTCTGACAAAAACAGCTTTGATGGCAGGTGGTGGAGCACTGGTAGTTGGCACGTCTGCTCATCTTTTATGTGTTGATAAGAAAAATTTAAACAGTGTACAAAGTGTTTTATATTAACTCGTGGTTCTGCAGATCAGGTACTGTCTGTCTGCAACACGTTCAGTATGTGATCACACAGGTACCATAAAAATCATGTACTCCGGTAAAACAGGAAAGATATTTTTGCTAGTTCATTACGTGCTGATTGAACCACACAAGCAGGATATTAATATTCCACTGAGATCTATTCTGTTTGTGGCGTTACCAAGAGCCTCATTATATGATCCTCATGCTGATGACTTCATTACCCAAATCTTCCAGCCAGAAAAATGAGAAAAGGAGGGAAAAAAGATGCACCATTTAGGCATACTGGGTGAAAACATACTTTCCTTTTTGTATTTGAATCATCCCGTAACTAAGTTGAACCAGCTGACCCGTCTATTGAAGAAATATTTTTGTGAAGTGAATAAAACATTTTTCAAGGTCGTTTTCTATCACAGCAGGTTTGTGCCAAACAATTGTAGTCAGCTGCGAATTTCAGGGACATCAAAAATTAAAATTGTGCTGGGAGCTAAAGAAAACCAGACACAGAGGATGTTGCAGTTGTCCTGCCAGCAGCTCGCTTGCACAGTGGGAAATGAACTGGCATGAATATTGTATTTCTCTGGGTACCCAGTGTGTGTGATAGCCTGTGAGTGGGCAGCTCTCCACAGGGTGAGAATAACATCAGGGACCCCACCGGTGCCGGCTTTGGGTTGGCAGGATTTCCTGGATTACATCAGGTTGCCTTGGACACTGCGTGACCCCTGAGTATAAAAATATCTTCTTCATAATTATGAAGACGCTGCCTTCTCTGACTCCAACGTAACATATTGTATATTGCTTATTAAAACGAGCTGTGGCTCAGCTTATCGTTTCCTCTGAATGGGTCATTCATGGTGCGCTTCATCCTCACTGAGCCTCACGAAGACAAAATTAATCCACGGGTTTCCCCATTCATAAACAATTCAGGATGTGTACAGCAGGGAGTTGAAAAAAAACCTTACCATGACGCCATTATAGATTAACTATGGAAATTTTCCAGATTCAGAAATAAAGCATTGGTTATTAGTTTCTCTATATTTAATTCATGGATTCATTTATGTAATTCTAGACAGACTGATCAGCTTCAACTTCTGCTTTATAAAACAAAACAAAACAAAACATGGCCAGTGCTCGGGCAGCTGCGGCTCAGAGGTAGAGCGGGTCATCCTCTAATCGCAAGGTCAGCGGTCCCCAGCTCCTCAGGGCAACATGTGGAGGCATCCTTGGGCAAGATACTGAACCCCGAATTGTTCCCGATGCCGCGTCATCGGACTGTGAGCGCGTGTGAATGATTACTGAGGAGCAGGTGGCACCTTGTACGGTAGCCTCGGCCACCGGTGTGTGAATGTGTGTGTGGATGGATGAATGTGACGTGTAGTGTGAAAGCGCTTTGAGTGGTCAACAAGACTAGAAAAGCGCTATACAAGTACAGTCCATTTACCATTGACGCCATCAGATATTGAAGAGTACAGATATGGAATGATAAAGTGCATGTTATCAAGAGTTCAGCATCTTTAAATATTTAAAAGGAAATTATCATTACATTTCATTTATGATGATTAATTATTTCTGGATGTATCTCTCTCTGATTCTGTGGCTAAAAACTCTCTGACTACTAACGTATTGTCAGACTTCAGTCTTTTCAATGTATTTTCAAAGTATTCTAGTGTACAGTACACATTAATCACTAACGACACGGCATATATTCTTTTAAAAGCATGCAACCAACAATGAAACATTATGAAGCAGAAATGATTATAAATGCAACACACATACAACGATAGTAACATACTGAGTCCTTACTACAGTTAACTGTTGATGTGTAAATAAGTGAGTAAGGTATTTATAATGCATAATAAAGCCCAGCAGTAAACCTCAAGTTTCTAACAAGTTAAAAGAATCCATAAAACACTTTCCACTTCTAAATCATTAGAAGTTACATCTATACTGATTTCTGACTGTTGATATGGTGCATCAGTGAGCATTATGTCTGTTGATGAGTGTATTCATGAAGCATTATGAATGCATTATAATTCACTAAGAATAGAAAGTGTTACTGTTGTTTCTCTTTAGCTGAGGCGGCAAATCAATTGGAAGCACAACGAGAAGGAAATAAATGATTTTTTCCCCCACACACAGACAAACATCCGTCTCATGTACTGATGAGTGGATATAGTGACAGTTGCAGCAAATATGATAAAAAGAGTTTTGTTTTGTTAAATGACCAACTATAGCTTTAACATTTAACCTAAGCAAAGGGTTTTTTCACCTAACAACAAAAGCAGATATTTTTTTGACTCAGTAAGTGGTGCAAAATGGATGGATAGACGGTTTGGTCGTTCACTTGCTGCCTCTCAGGCATCAAATGATGTATCCATTTGTTAAAGAACAGTACAAATGTCTGTGATTTACTGTGAATGAAAGCTCTCTCCAGCAGCCACTCCACTCAAACCCTTCAGTGTGTGAGCTAAAGGACATTAATAAGTCTGTTTCTTTCAAATTTTTGAACTGAAATTTATCCATAGAATACTTTTCTTTCTGATTGTACATTTGATGTGAAAATGACCTAATTTTGTCTGAGTTTATTCCCGAAGCGAAGGGAATTAATCACTGTCTGTCTCCTGGCAAAGTCATGACACCCTGAATTATACACTGCATTGTAATTAGAAACAATACAAGTATGACAACTGATACTGTATGACAATTCTTCTGCGACAATGGGGCTTAAAATTAGATTGTCACACAGAGGGGGTGTTGAGTGCTCGCTGTAGTAGCTCTGAATGTGCACTAAAAATGCAGCAGCACTCATTTAAATTTAAATACAGGCTCTCATGAATGCATGCTTCCAGGGATGCAAATATAAAGGACAGGACTCTGCTTGTTATGCGGATACCATTTACCAAATAAGACTGGTGCCTAAAAGACATTTCCAAGCACAATAACCTTTATGACAGGATTAACGATGCAGGGGGCACATGTTTTATCTATAACACACTAAGCAAGCATGTAAAAATCATTCTCTCCTGTCATTAGTGCATTAGGCTAAAAGTGTTGTTTTTCTGTGACAATAAAAAATCCATAAAGAAAAGAAAGCATCACTTATTGGCTGGTTGGACACACACAACCTTGCCAACACCTGCTAAAATTAGGCTTTTTAATGCAATAAGAGTGCGTACCATCGGCATTCACACCCAGGTCAGTAGACAGATTTTTATCACCTCTGGCTACGATCAGCATTGATGGGGAAACAACACCTGGGTAATTTCAGCTCCTTAACCAGCTAATGCAAAGAGGCGCCATCACTAATTGCCATCCATCTCCTCCTAAGCAGCACTCAAACATTATTCCAAGTTAGTCTGCACTGAGTTTGAGAGACAGACTGAATAAGTAAGACATGTAAAAAGAGAAGCAACCACTGAAAAGTTTTCACAGACCGATGTTCCTACTGCTCTTTACTGTTTACCTGCTCTCCGGCCCCTCCGTGACGACGCACAGACACACCAACAAAACGACCCACACACACGAAGGCTGACCAAAAGGCAGACTGGTGTGCCGCATCGGTGTGTTCATTGGCAGTAGGAGTGCAGCCAATTGCCCATAATTAGCTGGTATACTCGTTTTTAACAAACCTGCATGCACGTTCCAATTTTTGGATGGGAAAGGGGTATTATTACCTCTTTTTCACATACTCTGACCAAATGTGACACTCACATTTCAGAACCAACAGATGTTATGTGAGCTCAACAGCTGCATCAAGTTCAGGTACAAAAAAATCTGATGAAATGAGCATTTGTCGTAAGCAGCGTATAAATTCTTGAGATTTGGCCAAAAAACATGTTTTGAGAGATCATTGTGACCTTTGACCACCAAATTTTAATCTATTCGTTATTGAGTCCAAGTGGATGTTTGTGCCAAATTTGAAGCATTTCCCTCAAGGCGTCCTTGAGATATCACAGAATGAAACGGATGAGGTCAAAGGACCTTTGACCACCAAAATCTCATCAGTTTATCCATGAGTCCAAATTCATGTTTGTGCCAAATTTGACAGAAAATGACCATGAATTTTTGAGTTTTGGCCAAAA
The DNA here is from genome assembly GCF_008729295.1 of Plectropomus leopardus. Classification (NCBI taxonomy): domain Eukaryota; kingdom Metazoa; phylum Chordata; class Actinopteri; order Perciformes; family Serranidae; genus Plectropomus; species Plectropomus leopardus. The sequence goes on from NC_056465.1 coordinate 34,009,652, forward strand.
ACATGATTTGTGAGGTCACAGTGACCTTTTACCACCAAATTGCAATCCATTCATTGCTGGGTCTAAATTAATGTATGTGCCAAATTTTACCAAAAATTACTCAAAAAAAACAATTTGCGAAAAGCGTCACTTTTCTCAGTCAATAAAAAATCATAAGGCAAAAAAACAGTGTCACTTATCAGTTGATTGGTCACACAGATCTCAGCAAACGCAGCTTTTTTCAGAACCACCAGGTGCACTGAGTTCAGGCACAAATCTGATGTCTGCACAAAAAAAATCTCAACTCCCAAAAAATAAAAAATAATAAAGTCACCTAAAGGGTCTGAACATTTCTCAACTGGAGACACAAAATCACTCAATGGCAAAAGCAGTAATGGCAACAAGGTAGACCTGTGATGATTGACCCAGAATGACTCAAAAACACCTGCAGGGTTTTTAAGTTAACATTTAAATGTAAGCACATGAACATTAGCAACACGTTCAAAGTAAAGTTGAGCCCGACGATGCTATAGCTACATTTTATAACTAAGTGTTAGATGTTTTGAACATTTCAGCCTTACATAAGGTATCAGAAATGTCTGTCTGTGCATTACTGTTGGAGCTGCAGGGAGGCAACTAGCTTAGTTGATTATAAAGATCAGAAGCACGGGGAACCAGCTAACTGCCCTCTTTCAGAAGTATCAAAACCTACATCAACATTAACATTTTTCCCAGGTAAAAAATATGTGATTAAGTGTCTCTTACAGATATGATATGATACATTATGATACGATACGATACCATACGATACGATACGATACGATACGATACGATACGATGCGGCTGAGCTCGAGTTCATACGTTCATACTCAACTTAGATCTCTAATTACACAAACAGCACATAACAATAAAACCTCATACCAGAACACAGTACTAACAGAAGTGATCCTGATCAGATAAGCTGCCCAAGAAAATGCCTCATGTTTTAGCCTCTGCAGCTCTTTTAACCAGACTTTGAACTGTTGCCCCTCTCAACTTAAGACCTCCTCTCCCAAATGGTCCATCTGACCATCAGTACACTCCATTTCCTTTTTCTAAAACCCATAACCCTCCCCAACTTGACTATTCTTCACATACTCTCTAGGTATCCTGAAATCTCCTGCCTCTTATCCATCTCTTATCAATTTCCGTGCTTTTCCTCCACGTCTATATCCACCCAGACTCCCTCATCCCTCTCTGATCTGCCTCTCCGCTTCCTTTCCTCCCTCATCCAGTAAGTTAAAGCCTCTCTGCTTCAGGCTCATAAACTGAGGCTGTGATTTAAACCAGAGTTCAAAGTCACACCTCTGAGACACAACCTTTGCCAGCACTTGAGCCACGCAGCAATGTCTCATAAAGATAACATCTCTCAATTTTAAATTCATGTGTCTCAAAGCTACAGCGGAGGACAATAAACGTATCATTTGTACATTCGAGCATATGAGATTGTTCAAAACAGAATCCAGACAGACTCAATCTGTCATGTCAGAAACATATAACATTAAAAATGTGTGACTATATTTGTTGTCAGCATGCCAAATTAATACAGTTTATTGTTGCATAAATTCTGAAAACAGTCCGTTACTTTCAGCCTAGAGTGAAGCACCCAAGTACCCGATAGTGTAATTGTGTCAGTAAGATTTGTCCACTGTGTCTCAGGAGCTAAAGGTGGACTTAACCCTTAATTGGCTTGATGTCATTCAAAAAATGGAAAGAAGGCAATGAGCAACTTAACAGAAAAAACTCAGAAATTAAAAAGAAATTGTTAAAAGTTAAAAAAGTGCTGAAATCAAAAGGAAAAAATCTGTTACATAATTTTAAATATAAAGTTATCACAAATACAAAAAAAGATTTTTCAACATTTTGCTGTTTTTGTGATAATTTTCTTACAATTTTCTCTCTTTTTTTCCTGACAAATGTTTTGTATATTTTTCAAAAGCAATCAAACCAGTTTGTTCAGGTTTTAAAAGATTCTAGATGTTTTTGAGAGCGATCTGAACACAGCATAAGAAAACCAATGTCGCTCCAGGATTCAAAGGGTTAAACTAGAAAAGTCAACTCAGCAGAGTGCAGATTTTTTGCCAAGCGGCTGTGTACCGGCTGTGGCGGCTGGAGCAGATCGAGGACGCTCTGGACAAACTGTGCAGCTGCCAGTGGAAATGTCCCTCCCAACTCTTCTAAAGTCGAGGTGGCAGCGAATATTTAACAAAAAGGTTTTGTTTTTTTCCTCCATCCCTTGTTGTGTCTAACTTTAGTGGATTATAACATATCGGGGGGATTTAATCTGCAGATGCTCGGTTCAAAATAAGACCAAACTTTTTGATGTCAGTTAGTTTATGAGCCACGTTTAAGATTAAAATGTGGCTTGCAACAGATGGAAAGCCTGTCTATTTATAGCCCAAACTATTTTGCCAAAACAAAAGGAAAAATGCCTTTTGCTCTGTGCATTTGTCACATGATTTTGTTTTGTTTCACCCCTTCTGGCCAGTTAAGAGGAGGGAGGAGTCAGCAGTCAATGACTGCATAAAACAGCTTTTCAATAATTGTGAATTACTGCAACCACACGAGGTCCTTCAAGAAACTGTTAGAAATGTGCGCGAAAATTCTTGCTGCAGACAGACAGATAAACACACACACACTTACGGACAAACATGACCAAACTCAAGATCTTTTTTAGGGGTCGTTTACACGGCAAATGTTCTTGCACAAAATGTTAAACTTTTGTTGTGGTTTGGCCTTTCGTTCATACAACAACAGTATTTTGGGGGCCTGAAAACACAAACCTTATAAACCAGGTTCCAAACTGCAATCTTTTGAAAACGCAAACCCCTTCTGTCGGTAAACTGGTAATGCATTAATCCTGTGAGAGTGGTGACGTCACAGCCGCACTTCATGCGTGCACGTTATGTTTAAGACAAAAAGCCATGCACAAGGAGGAGGACGACTAAAACATTGAAAAAAAATCAACAAGCAGTATATTGAAAATAATTAATCTTTCGGTTTTTTTTTTTGTCCTTTAAAAACACGGTGGCAGGGATAAAATTCTGAAAATTAATGAATATTCGATACTTATGATTAGGACTGATGTTGCAAAAAAATAAAGTCAAACTGGAAAACCAGATTAATGTATAATATTTTTTTATAGCATGACTTTGAAAAGTGCATTTTGTGTGCAGAGCAGTATGAGTGAGTATTTGATGCTGCACACAAAAAAGTACAAAAATTATTGGTTAAGTAGAAAATTATAGTATTGTATAATATTCTCTAAAGCTTGATTTTGAAAAGCGCATTTCATGCACAGAGTGATAAGAGTGTGTGCAGTATTAAAGTGGGCCCTAAGGGTTAAGTAAATGAAATTCTGAGGGCTTAACTTATCGTTGATGTACACGCACGGAGTACTTTGTATGAAAGGGTTGTGTGTTTGAGGTTATTCACATGTGGTTGTTGTGAGTTATTGACTGCTTTCTTTGCTCATCATTTGAGGAGGAGAACCTCAATAGATCATCAAATTACCAGCTGAAGATATAAAATAATAACCTTCAGATAATTAAAGGCAATTCATCAACTGAAGAGAAAAGCTTTTAGCTTCTACAAGCAGGTGAAGCAGACAGATATTAAGAAGCTCAGTTCATTACACGCTGCTCACTGGCGGTGAAGCTGTGCTGAAAACAGACTTATTCCTTGGACGTCTATTCTCACCAGAACAAAATAACAACATCCTGCCAAGCACGGTTTCAGCTGCTGCGTTCAACACTCCCGTCTATCCTCATATCAAACTATTGCCAACACACGTCTCAAGGTCAGAAAAAAATACCAATGTAACAAAGTGCATTTCTTTTATGACTTTGCACCACCATGAAGACAGATGTGTAGGTGTAAATAAAACAGGAAGAAGAGAATGACTCACCATATTTATCGACGACACCGGCCCGATGCTGTTCACATATATGTCCACATCTATCACGGTTGGTTTGACTGTGGACAAAAAAAGAGGGATAAATATTTTGTTGATCAAAACAGTCATTTGGGCACCACACCTGCCTCTTTTGTGAATCAAAGTGCAGCTGGATCGATGAGACTTTGTTCTGAATCCTTTGAAGAGCGAAGAGCTGCCCTGTGAAGCCGTCCTCAGGGAGCCGCGGCTCTTCATAATGACCACACATTAGTCTTCATCACATAAACTGCTGCCATAAAACACCTCCATGTATGTGTTCTCTTTAATGCTGCAATTATGCACCCATTCATGCAAATGATTTAAGCAACAGGCCGCAGACTGCAACATAACACTGCTGATGATGATAACTCCATGTAGAATAATCAGATGAAGTGCAGGGCAGTCCACTGGTTCTCAATCCCACTTATCCCCGCTGGTTTTCACTCCAGCCAACTAATTAAGAACTGGATTTCACCTGGGAAGGCAGATGAATGCAATTAACTGATAAACCAGCAGTGCTTCTATCCCTGATTGGTCCAAGATGAAGCACCGTGGTGGTCTATGGCCTATCCTAAATCCTCTGTGCTCAATCTAACCTGAAGGTAGAAGATAATTCCACAAATTAAAAAAGCCAAAAGCTCATCAGCAGCTGAATAAGGG